>NW_008672947.1:122736-124938 GCF_000695815.1 Acanthisitta chloris
TCTGCTCTTGCTCTTTCCAAAACAGCAGATCTCTCAATAATGGAGGTGCTTCCAAAACACAGTTTCACCTTAATAATAAACACATTCCTAAATAAGAACTTCTACCTATCCAAAGGAAGTCTAGTAGGATGGTTTGACCCTTTGTGTTGCTTATGAGCTTATTCACTAGAGAAACTGTTGGAAGAAATTGGCTCTCTTGTTTTCCAGACGATCTGTTGAATATGTGATGAAAGGGAACATGTTGCCCCCTGGCCACTGGCACACGAAAGGAATAGCTGCAAGGATTACATGTGGGCTCTGGGCCATATGGTGTGTAGGCTTATTGTAGGAATTTAGCATTTTTTAGACTCCTACTTTCCTGTCAAATTGGTTGAAATTAGCCACTGAGCTTCCTCTCTGAAAACTTCAGAAACAACACTGTGATTGTATAATCTTTTGCCATTGAAAACCAGATTTAAAAAGTACACAAAAATATCAAAACTCTATTTCCGTTCTTCATAAAGGCAAGAAGAAGTTGTTAGAGGTGATGCTTCCACAAACAGGAATATTTATTGGAAGCTGGAGCTTTAATAAATGTAAGCTTAGCATTACAGAAACGAGCATATATTATAGCATACAAGCTTACTGCTATGAAGGTTTAAAATAGAGTTCAGAAGCTAAGCCAGTTTAAGCCACAGAGTAGTATTCCATTATTGTTCCAGAGAATGGTACAGAGTGCATATGACTGACATACAAAAACATAATCTTATTTGCTATTTAGCTATTCCTAGAAACCAAATAATATGTTAGGATGTCTGCAAATAATACAAACACTGTTTTGTGAATAAAACAACATCAAGTAAAATAATACTGTATTAAGGTCTATATTGAGGCTTCTAGCCTCCAGACAGTTATGTTAGAAATGAATTTATTTTAAATGTATTATGACTGCATCTATTCAAGATGTTTGTGCTTTCTTGATACTCAGTCTGGAGAGGATATAAATTGTAAATCAGGTTTGTAGACAAACTGAATGAGCACAGACAGGTGTGTGGGGGTGTTTTAAACAGGGCAGAGTTCCTTGTCCACTGATGCAAACAGCACATGCTTGGCATTTCATTTCAGCTGAAAAAGTTTCATCATGTAGCAGTCAACAATATTGTCTATTCATCTGTGCTAGCATTCTGAATTATTTTAATGGACCTTCAACTGTCTAGCAAAATGCCTTCCCACACTGTCCCTCATCAAAAGGTGAAGTCACAGATTTCTCTTTCATAAAATCCAAACCCCAATTCTAAAATCAAGCTTGTTTTGGTTTTAACAGGGGTTTTGCAATATGCCCTAGTACTTGGCATGCGTCATGGTGAAGGGAGGTAATCAAGCCATCGATTCATTCAGACTACAAAAAGGTATGTAATGCCTGTGCACTGACCTTCTGTCCTCTGCTTGAATACACACAGGTACAACAAGTTTAAAGTATGAACAGGAATAATTTCTGGAGCATGCTATGGCCTTATACAATCACTTAAGACCAACTTGGCAATCGAAGATTTCTGAGATCACGTATGATGTGTAACATGTGCAGTATGTATGCACTTGTTGCAGGCAGTTTATAGATGTCAGGGATAAAAAAATACTCTCCTTTGAAGTCAGTTTGGTCAAATGGGAAAAAAAACCCAAAACCACAAAAAAACACAAAAACCAGAACCCACAAACCAAGCAAAGGGGAAACAAACCACAACAAAGAAAACAAAACCACCCCAAAACCAAACACACAAAAGCAGAGACGTGCATTAACAGGAGGGACAGCAGAGAGCAACTGACATCCATTATATCATTCCCTACTGCTGATGCTCAGGAGATGCTCATCAGAAGAAATGCCCTACAGTGGGAAGAAAAGGGGACAAGGAGTTAATTATGAAACACACAGGTAGTTTGATTATGCCAGGGAATGGCATAATCAATGGCATAATCAATACAATGTCCAGACTTCCAAGCACCAAAGTAGTAGACCCAACTTGGCAGCTGTGTAGTATTCAACAGAGTGCTTGCAGGAGCTAGTGCTCATAGGCCCTAAGAGTATTGACAATGGAGAAAGGGCTGGGAGAAATCTGGAAGCAAGATTTATGAGTTAGGCTGAAGCTTGGAGTTCAAAGTACAGAGCTGTATGCTCCGGAATGCTCCCAGCACTATTCCCTGGACTACTGACAGAGACCACAGCAG
>NW_008672947.1:124962-128906 GCF_000695815.1 Acanthisitta chloris
TGGAGAACTTTTGGATTGAATAGAGTTAATACCAGAAGAGGAGTCTTGGGAGAAGGGAGCAAGTTGAAGAATCAGTGCATGTGCAATCTCGGGATGTGGAAGAAGCCAAGCTTATCACTCCCTGCCTTTATGCAGAGCTTCTCTTTTATGGGAAAATACCTAAAATAATGTTAAGCTTCTACTCTACTCCCTGATCAAACTGGCTCCCCAAAGTAGTAGTAATACACTCTCTAAGGGGAAGTTTGTTTGACTTGCCATTACATTATGTTATCATTGACTGATGTGTTTTAGGTTAGGGGAAATGCTGGTAGGTCAGAGATAGTATTTACTACACTCCAACCACATTCAGGGCTCAGTGAACCCTGAAACAAGTGATAAAGGAAAAATAATCTCCAAGGAAAAACAAGTAAGAAATATGGTGGACAGAAATGGACTATTGCACTCCCTGCACACAAGTAAATAAACAAACATCCAACAATATTTTGGTTACTGGACATCACCATACATAAAGGTATGTTAGGAATCAAGCACAGTCTATCAGAATTCCTAGTAAGAGTGAAGATGACTAGACAGTGGAAAAGACTGCAAGCTCATGAATCATGAACTACAACTGAGGCAAAAAAAATAAAGAGGTAGCTAGGCAGAATCACCCGAAGTTAGCCAAAGACAGTTATCCTTATGTCAAGCAAAGACACGGAGAAGAATAAATGCTATAATAATATCTTAATTTACTGACCATGAGATTTTACTACAAAGCATTCATCATAATTATCAGAGTCAACTAAGCCCTTTCTCACCACATGAAAAGATTAAATACAGTTTGACTTTGCAATGGTAAGTGTAAATTTCTGTTACAGCTAAACTACAAGAAAAAACTAAATTAAATGAAATCAAGAATTAAACAAGAGAGTCTCACACTCTCCCTGCAGTAAATAAATAAATTCAATCAGTAACACCAACACTGGAGCTATGTAAATCGCATTGGTTATTACAAGCACACAAAGTTTATTAATTGTCTTTTGAGCATGGTTTTGGTCCACACACACAGTGAGTGGACAAATATGCTGTTGGATGGTCAATAGCTCAAATTCAATTTTTACATGTGGTAAAAAGTGATAAGATTGATAGCAATGTGCCAACCATTCTCATCAGTCACACTTAGCCATCAGACCTCTATTATCCACAAATCCTGCTATACAATCAAAGAGAAAGAACTACTGAATTATTTATTAAAACTGACACCATCAATTATGCTCCCATACAAAAAGTCACCAAGCAGCCATTTAAAGAATTAGAATGTACATTTTGGTAACTTTTCACCAGGTTAACAACCAGTCTGCTTTGAGAGAATGTTGGAAGCTTTTCTCAGACATTTTGTATCTGAGAAGTTAAACTTGCACAAGCATCATTTTCTGCCTCTGCAAAGTGAAGCCTTGTATTTCTGGCCAACAAAAGCTGAAAGTATGATACTCATACTCCCTTTCTCTTTTTCCTTTGTTTTCCCCAAATCACCTTTTGACATTAAGTGAAAAGCTTTAGGTAAAGCTTACACATACCTAAAGGGACAGACCTGTAATAGTGTTTCCACATTGCAAGGCCAGCAACAGTGACCATCATCAATGCCAAGAGCCCCAAATAATGAAATGGGGTACAGGTGGTATTCCTTGGCAGCCAGCTGGACTCACACACCAAACTCCTGATCTCTTGTTGCAAACAAGGCATGCAGTTGCCTTGTTCCCTTCCAGCACTTCGCGTCCTTTTTTATTCACACACGACTTTCATGAAACTTCTATCACCCTTTAACATCAGAGTTCATGTTTTAAGAGACATGACTAACTATGTTATTGCTGCACAGCAATTCCAAAATAGTAACAAAATGTTGCATTCAGAAGAGTGGGTTACATTCCCAAAACATCCTGTCTAGACAATTATGCAAAACCATGGCCCACTGAGGTATTTCCCAGCATCACCTGGTGGCTCTTGCTCTGAATAAATACAGCCCAATAACAGCTATGAAAGTTACTCTTTCAACAATATCCAGAAGCAAGTGGGGAAAGCTGGATGTAATGCAATAGACAAATGATACACAACCTCTCATATATATGCCCTCAGCATGGAAAGGTGCCCAGATCTGCATGGTTTCTGTTCAGGGTGGTATACAAGACAAAGACTGTGTCTAGAACAGTAAATTAAACATGCCAGTACTGTCTGCTGGCACCAAGGCCAGCTGGCACAGAACAGCCCATGTCCATGCCACCTCACCCTTCAAAGTATACAACTGATGGATGAGAACGTCTTTCAGCCTTCCTTCTCTCTAGCCATGGTCAGAATTTGTTCAGGAGAATACTGGTAGAAGCTGTCCAAAGCCTTGCCAGACTGTCCTAACAAGTAAGCAATATTAACAACTGAGTTTTATAGTCCAAAAATGCATTCTGGAGTTGATCATTTTATCTGTACAGACCAGATAAAGTGGCATCTGTGACAAGTCCAGAGTCCTCATCTCTTCACTGTAACAAGAAGTGAAAGAACATAGACAATGGGAGGCAACTGAAGCATCCAAGAGAAACTAGGAAATACCACAATGGATGGACAGCTTGTTATCAGAAATATAAAACAGAAGCTATCAGAGTAAAAAAAGATGCTCTTAGTTTCAGGTACCCATGATATTTTTCATTTGTCTTAATGCCATTTGTATTTTAGAGAATTATCAAGACAAGGAGTATTTTTCCCCCAAACTCTTTTGCAGATAATCTACAGGCTAAATGCAACTACAATTCACTGGCTGATGCAGATATAAATTCTTGACATTTATATAGAACCCAGTGAAGTCCACATGAATACACTCAGTTTTTCCCCTAATTTCAACAATTGCCCAGATTACTTGGTTAATATAGTTTCTTTTAGTTTCTGTGGTATGAAAAACTCACTGCTCTATTACTGGCATTTTTAATGCTGAACAGGTTGACTAACCACAAGATCTAAATAGAGTTCTTGCTTAAACATATGACTATTTACAACATGAATGTTTATAAAAGAACAAACTGGCAGCAAAGGTGTTCTTGTTAAATTTATCCTCTGGATTGGTCACCTCAAATCGGATAGCAATTTAAAAGCCACTTTCATAAGTTTTTTCAGCAATCTTTATTTCTTACATGAGGAATCATGTGGCTCTTTAGGAAGGAAAATATCTCTTTTAAACAGAGCTTGGACCATCAGCAACGGGACATCCCTCCCTTAGCGTTACCCTTAACTAAAACAATGTTGAAGCTACTCTGCCCGCTCTCATTAAACTATAATTAACTTTCAACTTTAATAATAAAATTACTGGTCCATGCCAATCAAATGAAAGTCACAAGCATTAACTGTTAAGCCTTCAATATCAGAGAACCAAAGCTTTGCAGTAACAGGAATTGATCAAATTCTCCACAAATGAAATCAAAATGGTTTATAAAGTTAAGGGACTGCAAGAAACAACTGATTTTTGTGTTTACACTTGGTTGAATTGAAGGAAGAAAAAACCAAATCCCACCAAAATGATGGAAAAACTGCATTCCAGATTGATCAACATACTTAGCCTTAATGTACAGACCTTCAAAGGGTCTCTTTAAAAGATCTGCGGTTTGGTTTTAGTGTGTTTTTTTTTAAACAAAAAAATGCTAAAACAGGAGAAATATTGTTTTAAAAAAATACATGTTCATCAATTTTTAAACTTCATTCTTAAGCTGTAAACTTTTCAATAAATTTCAGCACCAAATTACATGCATATTGTATTAATACATATACAATCAACAGACTTCAGGTTATTTATCAAATAAAAAAATCATCACATAACTATTTTTAATGTAGTCTGCATGATGAATTAATGTCACCCAAACCTTTAGCCACATATCCTTTATATAATTTCTTCTTCTCCATCTTTGGTGAAAATGCTTCTATTTTCCATC
>NW_008672947.1:128930-146314 GCF_000695815.1 Acanthisitta chloris
CTTTTGAAACTTAGTATAGTGGCACATGACATGACTGTAATGAGCTGATACAGGTCCAGACTTCTTGTTAGTGTATTCAACACTAGTTCTTTATGTGACTTACAAGGTGTTCAGTGTTTCATCAGCAAGGCTTTTTGCTGATTGAATACCATTGTAAGGCAATTACAGTTTAAGAATATAATTTATTCCTTTTTTGCTGATCTATTTAGTTACTGCTTTTAGAAGCAAATGAAAGGACCAGCATGCTTACTGCTCTGATATAAAATCATATGAAGAGTAATAAGTGTTTTTAATACCCCAGGTGGTATTAAAAAAATAAGTTTTTTTAAACTACTTGCTACCATTTTGGCATGCCAGGGAGAGAGTGCTAGTGCAGACAGGGATCCCTCTGTCATGCAGACCAGGAGCCACACCACTGCTGATAACAGGGGTTTGGTAATTCTGCAGGATGGCTCTGAGGTTAGTTGTTGATTGATCTCTTCCTGTATTTGGGTTAGACGTGTCTGAGTATGTGAAATGAGTTATATGTTTAGGAGGGATTTCAGCTGCATCTATTTAAAAAGCCTTAAGGAGCTGGCTGGCTCCTGGATTTTATTCAAGGGGAAATGCAGTAAATGCAATGGAGCTCAGTAACTTTCAAGTGTGGGAGAAAAAAATTGTTCAGTATGAAGAACACAGTTCTTCATGACTGTATATATACTTCACTAAAACAAGCAAGTGGAAGCACTTAACAGCATTAAACTTTGCTGTTAAAAGACAACAGTCGGCCAATTTAATTTATTAGACATCTAAATATAAGACAGTACAATCATTAAAATAGTTGCATGCTGCTCAAACAAAATAGTTCTGCAAAATTTCCAATCAAAGATTTCATTAGTGAATTTTAAGTGTGAGCCCAAAAATTACCAGTCAATTCAAAAAGGGCAAAAGTTGTGCACATTCATTCCATGTTCAATCTCTAAGTTCAATCTTCAGTTTCAGTTACCTGCAAACACAAGCCATATTCAGCTCTAACAAGAATCCCTGCACCTGATTTCTTAAGATACAACAAAAGCACAATTTGCAACGAACATGTAATGTTCATTATGTGATGATTTTTTTGTTCGATAAATAATCTGGTCTGTCAATTGCATATGTATAAATATATTACATAAATGGAAACTCACAGAATGTGAGCCAACCACCACACACTATTTTTAAACAGTCTCACCCTCATTGTTTCAGTCCCAAAAAAGTATATAAACTTAACCTTTTAATGACCTGTCACCTAAAAAAAAGAGCTGGAATATCTGTGCTTTTCAACAAGAAGAAAACCACAACACAACCACAAACAAATTACATTATAATTATCATAGAATTCCAGAACAGCTGAGGTTGGAAGGGGCCCCTGGAGGTCATCTTGTCCAACCCCCCTGCTCAAGCAAGTCCACTGGCAGGCAGTTGCCCAGGACTGTGTCCAGACTGATTTTGACTATCTCCAAGGATGGAGATTCCACAACCTTCCTGGGCAACCTGTGCTACTGATTGGTCAACCTCACAGTGAAAAACTGTTTTTCTAAGGTTCAGATGGAGCCCGCTGTGTTTCAGTTTGTAATCACTGCCTCTTGTCCTGTCACTAGCCACATCTGAGAAGAGCCTGGCTCCATCTTCCTTACACTCCCTTGGTATTTATACACTTGGATGAGAGGCCTATGAGCCTTCTCAGCAGAATTTCATCTTAATAGAAAGTGTACAGCAGATGCCATAAAAAAATGATGTTGTATGATGTTTACCTTGTTTACAGGAAGTATCTTTTGTGTTAAAATAAGTTTCCTGTCCAATAAAATAATTGAAACAGATAAAATTTGTAAAGGCAAAGAAGGCAGCTACAATTAGTTGACAGCTCTCCAATACACAGCTTAGTTTTTGGACTTTCTGCTTTTTTCTTCAAGAATTAACGAATAAAGAAGCAAAATGGACACCTAGTTGAAGGTTTGCCTATGCATACACTTGCACTGCTCAAGAAAAGCACATGACTTATGACTATTTTTAGCTAAACCAGTCAAAAAGCTGAAAGAACATATAGACACAAGGTTTACATTGATTCAGTTTAAAATCAATAGACTTAATATGCCCCTAAATAAGACAGAAACTAAAGAATTAACAAGAAAAAAAAGAATCTATCTGGACACTTTTTAATTAAAATCAGTTTAAAACTAATTTGACCAATTCACCAGCTTTTGTAGCCTGCACATTTAGAAAAAAACCTGATGATTAAAGGCACTATATCAAGGGTATGAAAGAACATGTAGCAGAAGCTGGAAGATTAGAACATAAGGCTTGCAAGCCGACTGTTTTGCTACAGGCTGAGTGAAATGGCGAGCAAATTAATCTGTAAACTCAGTGGAAATTTTGGAACTGAATGGCATTTATTCTTGAAAAACAGATACTAATACACCGTCTTCCCACAGACAAGCAGCAATTTTACCTTCTTCTATTCACTAGACAGCATTTTCTGGTTTTCATTTTAAAACTTGCTTCCAACAAATTCCACAAAATTGAAAAGCAGTAACAACTATTTTGCAACTGAGTCTTCTCTCCATTACTTATCACACTGCACTGTTATTTCCATTTCATTTCAATCGATACACAGCAAGAAAGAATGCTCACTTTGTAGCCTTTGTAATTGCTACAATATAAATGCTGAAGTTACTTACCTATATATTTGATAAACATCTGATAAACATTTTATTGTTTAAAAGGAACTCTATTTCTGCCAGATATTGTTCCCCTTTTCATATTTGCATCAAATAAGCTCTAATTGGTTTGGCAGTTTGTACAACATGTAACATTCAATACATTCTGCAATACAGCCATTTATCCAAGAAAAAAACCCTTTCATGTATTTCTTCTTAGTAACTAAGTGTAAATGGCTACTAAAATTAGACATTATCAGTGCCCCTTATGATAAGAAAAATAAAAGCATATACTGAACTAAATTAATAACCCAGCTAGACAGCTTCTGTAGTTGGACAGTCTCACATCACTGTGCTACTCACTAATCATCTCCGCGTGTTTTCCTCTTTGAAACATTCTTCTATTGCTGAGCTATAACAAACAAACCGTGTATGGCTGATTATGCCACTGCACTAACAATTACAAGTTGGCCCTTTTCCATTTTGTTTGTTAAAATCTTCATTAGTCATGTGGAAAGCTACTAAGCCATACAGCATCTAAAAATGTTACAAAAACATATGCAAGTGTTTAGGACTGAAAACAGTCCATTTAGGCATTTATGTTTCTTAGCCACAGGCCTATAATGCATATCAAATAAGAGAATTAAATTAACAAGTAAGTGGTCTCTTACCCATTAAATAATGAACTGTTCTCCTACAAAGTAATATGCAAACACCTTAGCTGGGAATTTATGGATGGATTGTCATGGCAAAAATCATTCCCTTGACATCAAGCACTAAGGCAAGTTTATCTTTACTCCTTGAAGTTTTAGAAGTAACTCTTTGTCATTTTATTGTGCTTTTTGCAAATCTCTGGCATATTTACAATGTAGAGTGTCTAGTAGAGTTACATCAGTTATTTAGTCAAAAAATTGCACCAAATTAAAATCCTAAATAATAATTTTAAAAATCAAACAGAACCCATTTCACTGAAATATTAGCAACAAGCAAATCACTAAACATACATATACCGTAAGTTTTCCTGTGAATAAGGAAAAAGTTTGACAGTGCAGAAAAACCAGCAGTGTGAGTATAAAGCTACAGTCACTGCTGCACTAATATAAATTAAAAATTCTCAAGGCAAAGTGACCCCTGAAACTAATAATTTTTATACAGCACAGGGTGTGGGGGGCAGGAGGGGAATCATCTTGGGGGTAGCAGGTGGAATAAAGTGCATGCATTCTATTAAATTGAAATGTTTCAAAATCCACAGTAAAATCTTAATTTTGAAGACTCTAAGGTGAAAGGAGTTATGCAAATTGAACAAAGCCAGTCCCAGATTTTGGGACAGCCTCACTGCTCCCTGGGATATAGAACTGCACTGCTGCATACAGCTGACCAGCTCCCTTAAAAAGCTGTGCAGCTACCAAGAATAAAAAGCAAAATCCAACCTTGTAATTTATAGCAATATTTGCATGCTTCTGCACTATTTCTCTGGGCACTGGGCTGCTTACAATTCCCCAAAGTCCAGAGGGAAAAAAATTAAAGTTATCTTTAGAACCAATGTGAGATATGTGGAGCATGGAATAACCCCAAGAACTTGCAAGGCATAATACAAATTGTAAACCTCTCAGATGCATCAATAAGGTCAGGTCATAGCGCATAAGAGTCATATATAGGATAACAGTACAACTCCTAAAAGCAACCACCGACATAAAAGAATTAGGATGTGTTGACAAGAGAAACTCAAGCTTAAAGTATTTCCCCTCAGCTCACATGGGTGGAAACCCATTCCTTGTAAGTTCTGTAAATACTCAGCATGTTTTTACTACAGTGTCCATTAGTGATATTTATAGACAGTCATGACCTCATTCTCTAGCACAGTGAATAAACATGAGAGAAAAAAAAAGTATTTTGGTTGTGTATTTATCAGCATTTGGGCTCATTTAAATACTACTTGAATAACAATTATCTTTCTCAGCTGAGCAGAGCATCAGGTTGGCAGACTGTGCTTCACTTCTGCTCAAAGTGACAATTAACCTTGATATCAGTCTGCAAAGTGCTCTGTACTGGCAGTGGAATAAAATTATCACTATCATACAAATCATAAAGATTCTACTGAAACTGAGATAGCTGTCATCCCTCAGCTATTTGTATTCAGTAAGGAGCAAAGCAAGTTGTTGCAGAACATGTTCAAAATGCATCATCCTATAGCCATCCCATGTATATCTGATTATGCCACAGCACTAACAATTACAAGTTGGCCCTTTTCCATTTTGTTTGTTAAAATCTTCATTAGTCGTGTGGAAAGCTACTAAGCCATAAAGAATCCAAAAATGTTACAAAAACATATGCCAGTGTTTAGGACTGAAAACAGTCCATTTAGGCATTTATGTGGGGTTTTGAGGCTGCATTTGTGGCTACCTGAAAACGTATGCCACCCATTTGCCAAAAGACTCACAGTTAATATACATTATTAATTAAATATCTCTTAGGGAGGTTTGCAATGCAGGAGGTCATTATACTTGAATCATGAATTTAAATCTGATTTACACTACCGTAATTCCAGACACAAATGAGATTTTCAAGTTGATGTGATGCCTATCAGTTAGACAGTTTCCCATCCCAATGATACTTGTGATCAGCTGATCTTGTTCTTCTAAGCCTACAGTCTACAAATAAAACAACCCCCAAAACCACCCAACAAAACCACAAACAAAACAAAACCCTAATTTGGTTAATGCTGGACCAAAAACTGAAATAGTCCTCTTGCATTGATGCCAAATCACTGTGTTGATAGATTGTTGAGAAATGTACTCAGACCACCAGGATTGCAGCAGTTGTGTCCACAACAGCCCATTGAAATGTCGTATTAAGTGGATGCTTCTTCCCTTCCAGGCAGCCTGGACATGCGAGGAAGGAAGAAAATTGAGTCATCTTCTCTAAAAACTTCCCACCTTCAAACATGCAATGACAAGTGACTGTGAAAATGTTTACAGCCATTTTTTATATGACACTTCATTTTTGTAATGTGCACACTGTGTGTCAAAGTGTTTTACTGTTCTTGCTGCTACTGACAGGACATTGCTGTGAATAAGACATGGCAGTGAAGCAAGCCCTCTCTTAGAAATATTTTCATAGGCTGACAGGTCTTATTTTATCTGTAAGAGAACACAAATAAGCAAACAGCTAATTATGTGGAAGGGCACATTGGGTGTTGGGTTTCCCTGCCCCCCACTAGAGCCAACTAATTTTTCTGAGCCGAACTACAACAGATCTTATACAAGTGCCTCAGGAAAGGGAGGCAAAGAACCTGCTCTTCATACCCATCACACAAAGTGACTCCAGAGGATTGTTTCTGGCAGGCAACATGGCAGATTGTATGCAGCAGATACAAGAAGCCATGGTTGTGTTTCTGACCCAGCCAGCAATATCAGTTCTCCAAGAGGTGCAGTGCCAAAAAGTGCACTCCCACAAAGCATTTTGAATGAACAAGCACAAGTGTCTCCCAAGATGCCTGCTACAGAAAAATGAACTTACTCCAACATAACATGTAGCAAGGCTAACTTTTCTCAAAAGCCGGATACTCTTCCAAAAAAGGTTCAGTTAAGAATGCTGTTCTTTTCCACCTATCTAGCAAAATCGGAAATAATGGGAATGGTCCATTTTCATACTAGAGACTCAGCTAAAATTCCGGTGCAACACTCAAGCCCAGTTAACACCAGCCAGCAGTTTAACCTAGAACCATTACTAAATCCCATCCATGGTTACTTCATGTTACTGCAAAAGTTTGTGTTGCGTCTACCATAGTGGCTCTGAAACCATTATTCCTGTGAACCCATACTGACTGCAAGCCTCAAACTGACTGCAAGCCCCAAATTTCAAACTCTTTTTTTTAAAATCCCTTGTTTGCAACCCTAAATGTCACAGCTATGACCTTAGCAATCAATTATTTATATCAACAAATCTGAAAATGCATGCTAGGCAGACATCTAATTTTTCAATCATAAACTTCTCTGAAAATTAAATGCATTATATTCCATCCATTCTCTCTTGAAGGGTTATAACAGGCCTAATTTTATAGGTAACATATAGATGTATGCTATTTAGGCTACCTAACATAGCAAACAGTGAGACTATACAGAACTTAAAAATTTTCTGGATCACATCTATGGTAAAATAGCCTTACAACTGACACCATATAGCTATCCTAAGCATACTTTCATTAGCTTTAAAAAAATAAAATAAAATCTCTTTAGCTCAGAAGTATGAAGTCCTAAAGACTGCCTCCTTATGTGTAAACAGACTAATCATAAATTAGTGCAATTAAACACTTATTTGCCATTTTAGAACACCTTAAAATGTAAAATGAATCCAGTTTGTTACTACAGGTTTATATACATTACCCATAGAATTATGATATATGCAGAAAATACTACACTGGTGTCATTGAAGGAAAGGAATTTCCTTTGACAATTTTAAAGTTATAACAAAAAGGATAAAATAGATTTACAATGTGTATATTCAGTAGTGATTACTGTCAATACCTCCCCAAACAAAGTTAAATTGAAGATTGGCAAATCTTGCAGAAATAAAGCCCTTCTCCCCCAAAACCCAGCCGGTACTGAAAAGAAGGCAATCATTTTGAAAGAATGAAATAATTCACTCATTCTCCACTGAATAAAAATATTATTTTCTGATAAAGAAATTGCATTATGAAGTCACTGCTGAATTTTATAAAATAAAAAGACTGTCTATAGCCAGATAATCCAGAACAAATGCCTTTAAAAGCTTAAAAAACATAATAGCTCTACTAAGCTCCAAATTCCATAAAAAGTTACAGTAGTTATAAATAATTTTTAAAAATTAAATACAACACCACCTAAATCAGAAAAAAAAACCCTGGAGAAATTTAAGGCTTAAGCAGTCAGTTGTGTCAAGCGTTAGTCAAAGAGTAATTGCTGTAACTGTGTACTGCTTATTCTTCAAGTATAACTCAATCTCCCAAATGAAACACAAACCCTCATATTTCAGTCTTAGCTACAGAATCACCATCTTGGCCTCCACAATATTTACAACATTAAAGGGCTACAAGTGTCACAAAAGCATATTATCACTCACCTATAGCCTTCTCTAGGCACAGCATGCATCTCCAGTTAATAAAGGCCACATAAATATGGCTTTTGTGCAGAGCAGATAGTAAATTATGTATTTGATTACATATTTCTCCCCTAAAAAAACAGAAACAGTTGGCCCTCTGCTATTTTTGTTAACATTAATCAGAGGAAACTTTGGATTCTGGCATAAATTTGACTATCGTATAAAAGGTAATATTTAAAATACATAATGCCTTACCACACAAACACGAGCTGCCATATGTGAGGCACCGCTAAGCATGGTTTCTATTAAGCTGAGACACAGTAACTGGCTTCTTTCCAAGCAACATGGAAGTATTTAAAAACCCCTGTTTAACCCAGTTCCACAGCTTTGCAACAAAAATAAATTAAAGTGTTGCAAGAACTGTTAAAATGAAAAATTAAAGGCATGTAAATAAGTGAAAAAAATAAATTGTCAGAGAAAATGAAAGCAAAGATTATTTCAAGTAGATATCTTAATTGTAATTAGTAACATTTGGCATGTTTATGATATGACTCAAAGCTGCAGCCAATTAGATACCCCAAAATGCTTGTAACAAAGCTGCAAATGTGTAACTACGGCATAAATAAGTTTTATTGCACACCAAGAAAAGAGTACCCAGATCAATTTCATAGTTTGTTTCTGAAATGCTGTAAAGCATGCTCTGTTACTAGTTCATGACTTTTTAGGCTTGAACTGTGCTTTTCAGCTAGGAGATTCTGGAAAACAATCTCATTAAATTCAGACTATTAATTGTTAATCTGTACGCATTCCATGTATACCAAGAATAAAAGAAAAATTACAGCATTGATTTAGACTGTCATGCCTATGCAAAAAAAAAAAAACAAACAAAAAACCCCGACCCAAACCAAAACCATTAACAACAGAAAGCCAAAACAAACAAACAAACCTCCCAAAATAATAAAGTGCACTAAGTTAATAGCTGTTTAAATGCTGTACAATTGTGGTATTGGAACTGAAAAAAAGATTGATTTTATTTTAAAAAAAAAAGATTTCCAAGGAGAGGGGAAAACATTTTTTCTTTGGAAGGAATAAGACATACACAGTAGCATTCGGGAAATAACATGAGTTTGCCAGATGCTTTTTTAAAGTGTTCTTAAAAAGGAACTAATTTTTGAGTATTGCAGAGAAGATCAGAGCTCAAATTCTGCTCAAATGCGAGTGTACTGAAGACAACAGTGTTAGGCACTTCTGAGATTGTGCCATTTATTTAAGGAAACAAATACTTCATTATGAGTAATGCTGTCAGTCCCAACCAACAGACAAAATATCTTTTATTTCCCTCATTTATTCAATAATGAGTAAATTACTAAGGGTAATGAGTTGCTAATAAAAGCATGTTTTTTACATGATTATCATGGAATGGCAGTGACTACTTGTTCAGTGCAGCAGTACCTACTACAGCCATACTTTCAAATAATTCTCCTTTTCCACACTGCTGTGAAGAAATTGATCCTTACATAGTTATCACAAGACATTAGTCTACATTTAGGAAAAAAATAGGAAAAAACCCCCATAGAAATACCAAACTACATTTAAAAGCCACACATTCAGATATTTCTTTGCAAAGTTTCCTAACAATGATGTGAAGTCTCAGCCAGGGTGGTTTAGTTTCCCTTTCTGGCAAGCAATGATTTGTTTATTTAACACACTTATTTTAGGGTTTGGTGGGGGGAGAAGGTTTTTTTGCTTGTTTTATGAGGGTTATATTGAGGAGATTGTAAGAACATGCATATAAAATATTAGCTTTATATTATAAACCAAATTCTGGCTCACATGGGAAAAGAAAAAAATCAACCAAAGCAAAAAAACCCCAAAAACCAAAACCACCTTTGTGTAGCTATTTAGAAGAAGGCAAAAAAAAGGTCTGTGGAAGGTGGTCTGAAAAATTCTGGAGCTGAAAGCATTGGATATTGCTCTTGTACTTCCTAGGAGACTGACTTACAAAGACCAGCTGCAACTTGATATGAAACTGCTGGAAGAGAATTTCTCTATTCAGAATTCCCCACACTAAAAGCATCAAAGTGTTTCTTTTTACCCTTGTTATAGTTCTCCACATCACTTTCCCCAACTTACAATTTAAACTAAAGCTTTACTTATCTTCTACACTAAGCACATTGCACACATCAAGGAACCCTCCCATGTCCACCACAGTCTGCTTTTTGAGCACTTTTCTGCCATTCCCTGCTTCAAGGAAGGTGTGAACATCATAACCCCTCTTTATGCCCCAGTCTAATTTCCCTGCTTCCGCTGTGCCATGGGATGTACTCTGGCATCTCCCTGACCTTCCAAATCTGCCCTTACACAGTGTTTGCTGAAGTACTCTTATTCTTCGTGAATACTGGTTTCTCTTTTCATCTCCTCCTGGGAGAGAATTTGTCATCATTCAAAAACTGGGAGAACTGGCAGACATCACGTGGAGGTATTGTTATGCTGGGAGGTATTAATGGGTGTTGTCAGATAGTTCCTTACTTCGTCATCAGTGAGTGAATTTGCCCGTCCTGGCAAGCAGCCAGTGGCAGGCTCCCTTTACTGCCTTTTTTTATTATTTTATTTCCCCTCCTGTCTTCATGAAAGTTGCTAACGTTTCAAGCCACCAATGGCCACAATACATCCTGAGGCTTTTGAGTGTTGCATCTAATTAATCCTAAAATCACCCCACGACTGCAAACAGAAATGGAATCAAGCAGCTATTCAGAACTCAGTTTAAAAGAAAACAACCAACAAACACATCCTTGGTGTTCTCTAATCACTCTTCATATCAAACATACATTTTCAAAGATATCAGATCACTAAAGAAACATCAGCTATATTTTAGATGGCCAAATACACAGCATGGAAGACTCACGAAAAGAAACATCTGTGCATTATGTGTTGTGAACAATGTGACATTGAAAGGTCACTTTTACAGTGAAAATAAACAGATACTTAAAAAAAAATATGTTTTAGTATAGTTACATGCTTCAGACCTTAAAGCATATGTGACAGTCCTGCAGTGTCTTAAAAGAAAATAACTAAAGGAATGAAAAGATTACATATTAAAAAGTAACCTGACACTTTTCATCTGAGGTATTTCGTGATACCAAGGTAATAAATCTAAGAACCACACCAGTTATAAGAAACAGGCAAGCTAACTCAAGTGATAAAATACAGAATAGTTGCTATTATAAAATATAATCCCAGTGTGGCTGTTAACTTGCATGCTTTTGGGACATGCTTCTTGCTGCTTTTGAAGCAGAAAGGGACTCAAAATGAAAAAATAAAGCAGTTGCAGTGAGCACCCAAATACATTTTTCATTCATCTTTATCCTCAAATGTTGATACTTCATGGATTTAAATCAACAGGATTCTGCTCATTAACATCAACCATTTCTACGCTTATCTTTTTGATTAAGTTTTGTCATTTGCTGTAAATTCTAAAGAGACCAGGCAAAGTTATATACAATGTTCTGTGTCACGTTTTCTCTAGAAGGTTATAGAGCAGCAAATCAAAGTAAGCCTATACAGCAGAAGGTAAACTCCATATAATGGGAAGGGACCCTGGATTCAGGCTGAAAATGTTCATGAGGAAAAACAATCAAAGAAAGCATTTCTCACTCTGGTTTTCACCCTGCTCACACATTAGCATCACATGCATTGCAGCCATGTGCCCGTGGCGTCAGTCTGATGCATCCCTAACTTGAACAATCAAAATCACTGAGCACAACTGCACGATAGAGACTTGCTGCACCTGCTGCTCTAGGTCCCTACACTTCTCTCTCGCTGCATAACCAAGCAAGGCTGACTATCTTCTCCTTCCTGGTGTTCCCATGATATTGTGCTAAAATTCATTTTCTTGTGCCACCTTCTTAGATTTAAATTAGCCCTATGCAGGAGTTTAACCAAGTGGCCCCTAGAATAACTGAAATTGATGGAATTCACATAATCCCTTGGAGCTGTGAAGATCTCGACCCCATCACCTCAGCAAAAACAGAGTCAGCAACACTGAACAGGAACGTTGGACTCCATTCAGTCACTAACAGCACAAGAGACATCCATGAGGCACACGGACCTCTCTCCCTAAGCCAAATTGAATATTTTGCCATTCCACTTGAATTTTCTGTACATCACTCTGAAAAGAACTGTGTTAAGTATTTTAAGCGTAATTAGTTTTCACAAGCAAAATACTAAGATCGCATATGTCAGTTGCTTCTCAATTTTGCAGACAGTATAAAAAGTAAGGAATTAACGCAATGATTCCCAACTAATAGAAAAGAAGACCATGCAGGGTTTTAAATTGAATTTGTTGGAATGAGAACCAGTCAATTTGCCCACTAAGCTGCACAGCCCTTTAAACTAGACTTCTGAACCTCAAGTATTACCTATACTACTACAGGGAAAAAGAAGTAAGTAGTATAAAATGTAATAGAAACTGCAGTAAATACAGAGAAAAGAGAAGAATGCAAAAAGTATGCTAGAGAACATCAAAAGAAAACATGAACGGGAAGATAGGTAATATCAGTGACTTGACAGAAAAATTTTGAGCAGTTGCTCCAAATGGTGTCCACAGAGAGCTGCTATTCACTTTGTGTAGGTTTTTCTTGTTTCCAGCTGCTAAATCCACATTTAAAGAAGCTAAAAATACATTCAATACTTTCCAAATATTATTTTCCCATGCAAGCAATTGGTATATGTTGCCACAGAGACGTTGTTCTCTTGCCAGTAAGAAGGGAAATAGTATACAATGCTGACAATAGAAGTTGTATTCTATGAAATCTATTGTCTTGGACAAGATGAAGCCAAAAATACGGGAAAGTTCAAAAAGGCATTATTTTAGCAACAAGAATTGCCAACTACTCCCCTCATTCAGCCAGTCAGTATGTGAAAATGAAACTTAAATATGAGGGGTTTATCACCTGTGAAAAAAAGATATACTGTGCACTATTAAGAGGCACAATATGTGCACCATTTCTAGCAATCAAGCTTTGGTATTTCAACGAGGAGGAAAAAAAAGAGAAGAGTGGCAAATGTCTACAATTTAGCTACACTGTCTCCTGACAAACTGAAATTTCACAATACTGCATATTTAAAACATAAATGTACCTACTTCACATTAAGGTCTCTCTCTGACAGTAAATTCAGCTGGATAAAAAAGTAAAACAGAGGGAGGGATGGGACACAACACATACTGAAAACCATCCAGTTCTTTCTGTTAAATGTGAAGTATAACAGGCTTTTTTATGGCATGCCTTCCTCCAAAAATAGCAATGATTACACTGCTCAACTCTCACAGCCTCCCCCCAGCTTGACTTTTTTACGCTGAGAACGTTATACATTCTGAGTCCTGAGGAAGGATCCAAAGTTTGTGGAGTCTAAAGGACTCTCTCCATTGTCCAGAAGCCAAACTACATAATATGAATGCCTAGTGAGGCAGGCAATTCTGATTCCTTATATGAGTAAATCTTCTTTTAAAGCCAAAAGAGACAGATTTTTTAGGAACTCTGAATCCACAGCTTTCCAAAGTTTTGGGAAGATGCTGCAAGTCACAGCAGTGATAATCTGCCAATTACAGGGCACATGTCTGAGCAAGACTTTTGTTGTCTTCCAGACAAACACAAAGATTATACAGCCTATTCTCTTCATGGGGATGAGGCAGGGGAAGTGTTAAGATTGCAGCTGCTGCAGCAGCAGAAGCTGCAACTCCTTTGGAGCTTGTACTGACTGTGTAACCTACCATGCCACTGAGGGATACTACCGTACTACAGACACTGTTCCATTTTGAGTTTTTTCTTGAATGGGAGAAACCTGAAGCTTTGACCTGCTGTAGCTAATGGAAAGTCTTGCAAACCTTCTTGCATTCCACCCAAGTTCCAATTTAGCTCAGTATCCTGCCTATCAGAACTTTCTAAGTAACTACTTAAGTTATTGTTCTTGAATAACACAACTTTCTCTTCATGCCTTATATGACATTTAGTTTTGAGATTTATCACATTCCTATTGTCCAATTATGATTTATTTTATATATAAAAAAGGATACATAGTGAAGGCAAGCTGGAATCACAACCATTTCAAGTAGCCTATATCTGTAAGAACTATCTTTATGGAATTTTGGGGGGGGGGGGCAGTAATAGAAAAATCGAACTTATAACAATGATCTAAATTCCACTAAAAACAAGAAAGGATGTAGCAATACTTTAGGATAAGATATACTGTACAATAGCTCAGCTTTCTTCATTGTTCTAAAGAATCATGTCTGGCTGATGTATTTATTTTGTAATGTTTAACTATAATAGAAAATAGATGAAGTTCAAATGAAAACACTGTTTAGACTATGTCAACAGAGCATAAAACTAAATGAAGTGATTCCATATTGACTATATAAACATATTTGCTAATAGTAAAATTACTAATGGTTATCTATCAAGATCACAACATGAAGTAATTCTGCATCTTAAGAACTGTGTTAAAGCAGCAGACACATGAAGTTAGATGTGATATTCTGATTTTGCAAAACAGCATCACGCAGCGCACTTTATTGCTATTTTATCAGCAGTGTAAATAATTCAACAAGCCCAGGAAATCTCCAGATCATTTTTTTTAAATTGCAAGTCACCAAAGGGCTTTCCACTAAGACAGCCAATGCTCACTTTACACTTGCTAGCAAAAGAAAATCAAATATAACAGTATCTTGTATACTGAAACAACTGCTTTGTTATAAAGGGAAGGCTTTAGGAAACTAGAAAAAAATGACACTGCTGTAAAAACTGTAAGCCTTTTACACTCAGTTCAAAGACTTATGCATTCTTCTACAACAGACTGAAGTTTTATATTCATCTCAGCAAATCAATCTACTAATAGGCATCAGTCATCAACACCGAAGTAAAATCTGCCATATGAAACAGCTTTGATGTGATTGAAGACTCGCGCACAGTCTTAAGTATGACAGAACAGCTTAGCTATTAAAATGCTTTATCTAGCAAAAAACTGTTCATCCTAATTGACTGAAATACTCTTTGAACACCATCATCGCAAGGCTACTTCACTACGCAGCGCTTTACTACATAGCCACTTGACTTATATCTTGAGATCCAGCACAACCACATCAAATCTTGTTAGAATATTTTCTCACACATACTTTTGTCAAGAGACCAAAACAATAAACCTGACTGTCATTTTTACTACTGGTTGCTTAGTTAATACGATACTGAAACATACTGGGATTCATTATAAAAGCTGCATGCAATCAGACTTTTCTATCAATCTTTCCTTTTACTGCACTAATAGAATCAAACCTACTAACCACATCAGTTGAAATGGGTTGGCAGGACTGGGTGGAAGCTACTCTTCTGTACCGAGCCCGACCCCTCACCGTGAGGGGTGAAGTGGCAGGGGCTCCTTTAAGCAGCACTATGCAGCCCTGGCCCAGCTCCAACACTGACCATATGTCAACCTGACAGATAAGAAGCCCGAGACAGCCATCTGAAAACAACTGTATAGAGCCTCGGCCACCAGACAGAGAGGGTTTCTAGGTCTATCTCATCATTCATTTCAAACCCGATTTTAAACACAACAAAAGCAAATGTACCTAACAAAAAACCCCACCAAACCAAAACCAAACCAAACAAGCTCATAGTCATTATTAAAAAGTCTATACAATGATATACTCTATTTCAGGAAGTTTCCACCAAGTATCATAATTGATCGCCAGAAACACAGTCAGAAAATTCATAACAGCTTGAGCCTATAACATTTTCCGTTCTCCATTGTATTCACAGTGTGTTAATAATTTGCAAGAAACAGGAATCAAACATATCAGCAACTGCCACAAAGATTACATTTTATAGGATCAAACAAAATGCTATTAATACCTCAAATGAAGGGTGATTCAATTTTACCCTGTATCTATTAATGCATCATAGGGTTCATCCATTTTTATCATTACTTTGGTTACCAGGAAGTATGACATATCAATTTCTTATACGTAGGCAACATATTACCTAGTAGCCCTTCTTGTAAAATTACTAACTAATCGACGCAAAGAAATAGCTAAAATTTACTCCAGTGCCCTATGCAATTTCCATAATTCCATATATTTCATTTCCATATCCCAAATTAATAAAAACCAGGTGAACTTACCTACAGTTTGGAGGAGGGTCTAATGTAATTTCTGCAAGTTCTTTCTGAATTCTTAAGAGAGAGAAAAGAAATTATCAGGACTTTTTTTGCAACTGGTTTCTTTCAACATTATGAACATTTCTACAGCAGTCAATAGTAACAAAATACAATTCTTAGAATTTCTGATGGAAAGCTGATGCTCTAAGTTTTCATGAAATTGCACAAGAATATGTGGCAGTAAAAATCATATCTTTTCTGAAAAATCACACTTTTTCTGTAGCTCAGGGTTCTAGCTCCTTTGATCACTTGCACAACTACTAAATGTCTCATATACCCTTTTTCTCTATTTCCCCTCTGCCTATATGTCTCATAGCCCTTGCCCTTACGAATATTTAGCTTCTTCATGTATGTTGCACTGGCAGGACAAAACCCTCCAGCTTCATAGGATAATTGTCTCTCACCCTCCCAGAATAAGTGCATTCTGGTCTTCTCCATGACCTCCTCCTATGTATTGGGGGGCTGCTATCAGATTACCCCAAAGGGAAGTGCTCCAGCTCCCTGGCCAGCCTGGGGACCTGCTGCTGGACTTGCCCCAATACATGCATTCTTTTTACTGGGGGGCCAAAACTGGGTACATGTTATCCTAGGTGCAGTCTAATGAGTGCTGAGTAATGGGAGATAAATCTCTTTAATCTGCCTCTGGACTATGCTCCTGTTAATACATCCCAGGAGGCAGCCAGCCTTTGTTCCTGCCTCACGTTGAGCTTGCTGTATGCTAGGGTCCCTGTGTCCTCACTAGAGAAGGTCCCCAGTATGTATTGTTACAAGGGGCTAGTTCTTCCCACATGCATGATGTTCATTTGTCCTTGCTGAATTTCATGAGTTCTGTGTTGACCCTCTCCTGCAGCCTGGCAAGGACCATCTCGTTCATAGCCTTGCCCTTCATGTACCAACTGCTCCCTGCCAACTTGTTGTCATCTGAAAACTTGAGAGTGAGCTCTCCCAAATCCTCCAGGTCACCAATGAAGACATTACAGGCATCCTGCCAGAGTTCTTCCTCCAGGGAGAGCAACTCTGCTAAGGATTTCTGGATATTCCCAGGCTGACAGTTCCAAGCCAAGTCTTTGAATACCTGATCTCTGCCATGGCTGGCAGTACAGGCTCTTTTCCCTTATACCAGCATCTGCATGAGAGCCAGCATCTTGCCCTCTGAACAAATTTAAATATGCAGAGTAGGAGTTTACAGAGTTCGCAAAGGAACTTGAAGGAGTTTACAGTTTCCAAAGACTTGCCAGAGTATGATGCCATAAGCAGGACTGTGATGGCCACCTTCCCTATAAACTATGCCCAAGGCTTTTTTTTACAGGCTATTTCAGTGCAAAAACATGAACATTTAGAAGGGGGAAGGAAAAGAAAAATAATTCAATGTATCCTTGGTATTTTCTTCTTGCCTTCTCCTTCACAGGATTTCATGTACAG
>NW_008672947.1:146363-152663 GCF_000695815.1 Acanthisitta chloris
AATTCCTGAGATATGTGCTCAAGCCAAAAGTTCAGGCCTGACCTACACATATCTTGTTAAAAACTGACTGCTACCCATTTTGCACATAAATATAGGCAAAGAAAATGGCTTATCAAAATAAGCATTCAGGTATATTGGCATATATAACATAAAAATGAGCAGTTTAATTCTCTATATAATGTCAGGATCCAAACACAATCTTGCATGCTAAGGAGTCTCACAGCCACTATCAAAATTCCCCTTACACCACTGTGAGTTGATTTTGGATAAATGAACCAATGGCAGTAAAGGAACTGGCCTGAATCAGAAATTCCAGCCTTTATCATTCACATTCAGAAATAATTAGGACATATGTGGGCAAATTTGGAGGCAGAGGTAATTGTTTATTAGACCAGATGATACAATTGAAAAGATAAAAACACTTTTTCAGATGCTTAGATTTTCTCCTAACTTCTGTGTATGCCAACCTTACATATACACACACACCCTTGTACAGAAGGGGAGAAATTAGATCTTTAGCTGCTTTTTCTACTCATTAAAATATTTATATCTCCAGTACATAGAATTTCTTCAATAAATATCATACCTTTCTTACAAAAATACAGGCACAGACTGCTTAATCAAGAACAAAGTCATTGTAGTAACACTGAAAATCCACCACATTTTTTAATTAGTGAAGTTGCAGCACAACAAAGACGTTGTTTTTAAAAAGTTATTCCATTTAAACAATTCTAACAATTCACACATTTTAGAAAAGAGACAACTGTGAGAGATGCTCAAAATATTTCTTCTGTATATGACAAATTTCTGCCACGTTTTTTAAATGTATACCATCACAAATTCAAACCACAGAAAATCTAGGTAGCACGGAATCTTCAATTCCATGTTTTATAGCTTGTTTAGCTTTTTCAGCATTTTGTGAAGTTGCAAAATGATGGCATTGCACTTTTACAGAGTCAGAGACTATTCCTTTGCTTTACATATAGTACTAAAATCAGTTAATATTTCATTGCATTACAGCAAGTCTGAGACATGTCAAGAGTGGACTGACAACTTCAGTCCTAGATCATAAACTTCATATTCTTCCTCCTAAATCCTAACTCACGTTCCTTACATTCTGAAAACAAACAGGTCTCTAGTTTTCTCCATCTGTTCTAGTTCAACCCAAAATTTCTACCTGCTGATGCAAAGAACACTAAAATGGCCCCTTATCAAGCTCTTCCTGTGATCGAGCAAAAACACCTTTCTGCGTCAAGCCATAAAATTGATCAGACGACACTGCCCATTAATTTGCAAAGGTCCTAATTGCTCTTGCACTGCCTGTTAATTTGCAAAGGTCCTAATTGCTCTTGCAAGCATTTAAGATAAAGAGATGTTTCACTCATGATTATTTTTACACAAACAAGAGACAACATATTAATACAATACTGTCCATCAATTGCTCCTCGGCAAGTTGTCCATGTTTACTCTCCTACTCTGTGGTGTCCCAAGCTAAAATTAATATATACACCTTACATCTCTTTTGTTGCAACCTTAATTTACCTTGTGTTCATGCTGAGAGCTCATTCATAAACAGTTTCTGTAGAGCAGCTGACATGCAATAGCTTGTTCACATGTCACAGCATTCAAAGTTACAATTAAATCATCAGACAGCATCCCAGAGAGCCTTGCACTGATAGAGACCTCCAACGTGCAAGCTGGCCTTTGTCTGCATGCACTCTGGCACTTGTTTCATATCTCCATTGAGCTGCCCTCAGAATCTGCCATAGGAAAGGATGTGCCTCATTTCCTTCGCTGACCACAGAGGATTCACTGCTAGAATATACAGCCTCTGGCAACAAAACATTTTTTTCAGGATCCTTTCTCGCATTTCTTTCTTTGGATTTTCTGCCTCAATAGCAATTATGTTTAACTATGTCAGAGAAGAAAAAGAATTATAAATTAAAGTAATTATATATATCCAGTTTATATTTACGTTAATGACATAGTGGTTTACTACATATTGGGTAGTGGGGTATTGGCAGGGGGCAAAGCCCTTGCTAGTAATCAATGCCCTGGGCTGCACACATAGGACATTTTATTTGCAATGTCAGATCTGGTACTCCTTGGTCTTATAGTCATTTGACTCTTCTCTCTCTCTCTCATATATATATATATATACACACATACACACACACACATAAAAATACATTTTTCCATTCTATTTTACTAACAGAAAAGAACAAACATAGTTGCCTTCCAGTAATAGTGCAAAGGTTAATCTACCCATAAATTCAGACGCATGAAAGTACCTCGTGGATTTCAAATATTATTAATTCTCACAGACACATATTCACTACTGTTCCAAGCCTAAGGGGACTGTGTGTTGTTTCCTTCATGAAACAGTTAAAAATTCTCTAAAGCTAAGAGAAGTGAACATATCAGAGGATTTCCAAATGTGATTAATAGGAAAAGAAGTAAAATAAAGGACTATATGACAATAAGCTATCTTTACCACATCTACTTTTCTAAATTACATGTCTCTCTACCCATAAAAGCCAGGTGAATCAATACTCTATACCGAACAATATGCTATTTAGAAAATACTTAGAAATGCAGCAACTGGTATATATTTCAATCCAACATAAACTGTGAGCAGGAAATTGATCTAAAGGCGGTTGGATTCACACTGGAGGAAAAGAAATATTCTCACCTACAGACTAGACGGTGGATATATGACAAAGATATTTCTTGTAAGAAAAAAATACTCCATATTTTGTCATCATATTCAACATGCTAAATATCATTCCCAGATTCCTCAAAAATAGTGCGGGAGAGGGAAAATATTGCTCATTTTTACTTTGTTGAATTTCAAACAAATTTAATCTATTACTCATTTGCTACTTTCTACTGTTGCAACTTCTTTCAGTAATGAAAAGATTACTAAAGTTTTACAGTTCACAATTCATTGCAGGCACAGATATTTATAAAAAAATCAGGATTGGACACAAAGGTTGACAGATTTTCAACTGGCAACTTCAGAAGCCAAGCAAAACAATACATTTATTTGTTGAGCTATTATGTCAGCCGAGAATGGTTACACTTCTCTCAATCCAAAGGTCATGCTAAGATTTGCTACTTAAGAGGTAACAAGATGCCTGCTGTTTTCAAGGACAGCAATTCAATTCCGTGTCTGAACTGTAATTGTGATATGCAGCAAGTTTCTCAATCTTGACATGTTAGGTAAGAAAGGCTGCTATTTAAGGTGATGCCCTCTGGGTGAGGAAAATTGAAGGACCAGTACACTGCATGACATATGCTGTAAGCTATTACACTTGTATAGCAGCTAGTCCTAAAAGTATTAACAGAGAAAGAAGGCATGTGATGGCATTCTGCCTTCTTGATGCCATCTACAGCAATGCTAACAAAAGAAACTTCAGATCTTAAACCCAGGAATCTTACTCAAATAGAAATTTAAGTGGTTTCATACAGCCTCTGTAATCAGATCAGTGTGGAAAGCAGTAAGCCCGTGTAAGTAGTATATTCATACATATGATACAATAGCAGTTTGCACAAGCAAAAGTCATCATACTGCTAAATCTTGATTTATATAAAATGCAATCCTACTGGAAATTTTTAATCTAACAGACTGCATAAACATACAAATAAATAGCAGAACAGAAGTTTTCCAAACAGAGATGCACAAATCTTCATTCTAAACCAAGATATATAGTAGGTATCATAATGCAATCCAAACATACTGTGACTACAATTCCATATGCATGATAAAGTTTCCAAACGAGAAAATGTGATTTCCAAATGCAGTTTAGAATCAAGACTAAAGTCTGAGACTCTAGCTCCAGTGCTACATTAGCTTGCTGATGTTCTATGCTTTAAATAGGAGTTAAGGAATCTTGACCAAAGCCACAACTGCACTACACTCTGCTGTTTGGGGGTTTTACTGATTTTAGCAGAGTTGACTCCTTTAATTCCAATGGAGGTACCATAGCATAGCCTTATTAGTCTTGCACTATTTTTCATTTCTAATGAACAAAAATAAAAATATTACTGTGAAGATATTTTATACAGACACTTCCTGTAATACTTGTCACATACTGAGAACTATAAGACATCTTTCCTTCCTTCATGCTACTCCTCTCCTTTTTATCCTCTAGTTAACTTCTGATTTGCCTTTCTTGAGGCACTACTGATTTTAATTAAAAAGCAAAGAAACAAAACCTGTTATGTGAAGACCTGGCCAGATTAGGAAGGTAGAATCTCAGTTCTAACACAAGGACAAACTAGTGAATACTTAAAAACAAGAAAGAAAAAAAATACAATACTTCTAAAAAACCCTGGTACTATAAAAACTATGCTGCTGAGATCCTTTCAGAAAGTGCTGTGAGAACCAGCACTCCTAAAAGATTTTTTTCAAAAATATTATTTATTGTGCATGTATCTACAGAACTCTTATAAGTCATGTTGGCTTTTAAAATGTATAATCAAAGGCTTTCTTTCAATATCAGTATACATGTGAAACTGGCTTTAGAGTCTTACTGGCAAACATACTGATGTCAGCAACTGGCATAATTAGTTTCAGCAGAACCATAAGCAGATATGATTAAACTTTAAAAGGTTTAAGTAATTTTATCAGTGTAAAATGCATGTTGATAAAACTCTAAGCTCTGAAGATACAAAGCTAACATTAATAGACCAATTTCTGACATATAATTATTAATTTTTTAATAGGATAGTGTCCACAGGCCCTTGTCAGAATTGTAGCACCATTACACAAGACAATGTACAAAGTTCCAAATACACAGACTGCTTCCTAAAGATACTGAAAACTGTTTTGCATGACCTTAAAAGTCATGACTATTCCAATATTCCTAATATTTTAAGAACAGTAATAGTAGGAAGCAGACAAAAGCATAGAAGGCCAGAAACCATAATGGCAGTGAGGATTAACTACATGAATAGCATTATGCTTTGTAGTGAGAGCTGGGTATTGGGGCTTTTTATCCTTTTAGTCATAAAAGGAAACATGGGCAAGTTTTGCTGGCCATTCTGTACGTGATATGACCAGGTAATCTCCTAATAGTGCCATAGTAGGAATGGGTGTCCAGAAAGCACTTCACCAGGGAAGCAAAAAGTGAAGAAAAGCTAACTGTAAGGAAGGTATCCATCATAGAGGAAAAGTATGACAAGACCTTGCTGGAAAGACACAAGATACTTGAATTCAGAAAAGTATGTAAATGGTAAGGGACAGATTAAGGCAAGGCAAAGACTTAAATCCTGAAGAGATGTACACACATTTATACACTGCTATTTATGGACTCTGACTACATGTTATAAATGATGGCAATAGGGGCTTGATGTATCTCCTTTACCACAGTGGCACAACTCCAGTGTTTTTCCTTTTTGCTCAGCTTTGGATTAGTAAAGAAACAGGATCTGGGAATTCTGCATCAGGACAGTCTGCAGAATAGGACTCTTGTCAGATTATTTTATGAGAGCTTTTTAACTTCAATCACTATAATCCCATTTGCCTAGACTAACACCCCTATGTGTACTAACGAAGCAACACTAAGCTGTAAATTCCTTCTGTCTGGTCCAAGCAAGACAATCATTACCTGGAGATTGACATGACAGCATAGAATAATTTAAATAGCTAGTCTATAAACCAACCTTTCCTCTCAAGCAGAAAAGGGAAAGGAAAAGAAATGAGTATTAAACCAGACCACAGTTTAAAGTAATGAAACCAACATGCATTTGTTGTTCACTCAAATATTTCTGACCTGACCATCTGGGAAAAGAAAACGCAGTACTTCACAGGAATAGGTATTACGGTAGTCCTAACATGCTGAGTTACTGAACTGTCTGAAATGGTTATGGTTAATTAACTGTAAGTTACACTGACAAGTTTCAACATCAGTCATACATACACATACAGAGATATATTTTATAAGGCTACAAAACTGTCTGAGTTTTACTAGCAATAAAAAAATGTCAGCTTTTATCATGCAAGCAACTATTAAAACCATGTGAAAGAGCCAATCTGTCAAATAAAGGAAAAAGTATACAGGTCTCATTATTGTGACCAGACTCAAAAGGCTATTATACTGATAGAGTAGCATTAAAATAAAATAGAAAATTAATACACTGAGTTGATACATACATCTGATGGTCAGCTGAAAAAAGAGAAAGGAAAATAAACCAGAAAGAACACTGTACCTTTTGGCACTAGTTGACAGTTTAGCAGCTGTTTTGCTTGATATTTTGCCCTCTTTTTTCTTGGGTTGAACTTGCTCCCTTTCTTGT
>NW_008672947.1:152702-156270 GCF_000695815.1 Acanthisitta chloris
AGTGCTTGGACTATCATCCACTCTCTGCCCCTCTGTAGACATGGCAGATGCTGCACTGAACAAATACAAATAACCAAAGTCAGCTTTTTGAGAAGCTAACCAATAGTATTTCTCATATTCCTTAAGGAAAGAACACCTGGGATTTAGGTCTTTGTCTTAATACATAATGCATTTGTTATAGTACTTCAGTAATCTTAGAGAGTTTTGCCACAAGCATCTTAATAATTCAGGAGCTGGCCATTTTAAACCCTGTACCAAAAAAAAAATACCCCAAACCCTTTTATATATATATATATACACACATACATGAAAAGCAGAATTTATTGAAGTTAAGTGTGAAATATAATCCTGCAAGTGTAATACCATTCACTGTGAACTGTATTTTCCACCTGCTCAGCAATACTGTGAGTTAGCCATCTCATCACTATGCCCCCAGTTCAAATCTAGCATAGTTTCTGAAAACTGAGAGTTATTACTATCTTAAGACTCTCTGTTATCCCATATGAAATAAATCTGTGGGCTCATTCCAAGCCTATAATGTGGGTTTCCACATTACAAAATCCACATCTTGGCATGCTCACTGGAAACACAGAACCAAAGAGCACTAGCACAAGACTGTGTGTATTTACTAATACAGAGCACCTCAGTAAGCACTCTGGTAGAGGATCTAAGGAAGTTTTTTCCTGACAAATTTCATTCAGGCAACACGAGGCAAAAAGTTGCCAGAGAACACTAGCAGCAAGAAATCTTTGTATATTTCAGAAGTCAAGTTAATGCTTCATTTGCACACTCCTGATACTAGTTAGCTGTTTTAATTTATTCCTTCATTTTAAATAGTATAACAATATGACGACAGATGAGGAATTACAAGCTCGCTGTTACAGCTGTCATGACTTCTCAAACTGTTCTAATGAAGGGCAGATGTCCATGAAAAACTCTTACTGAATTAGCATATGTGGTGGCAATGACTAGTAAAAAAATTTTAAAAAAAAAAAACCAAAAACCCCAAACCCCAGGTCTTTCCTTGATCTCCAGATCGGTAGCTTATATACCTACATTATATATCCTCCTCTAGAGATTTTAATAAAAGAACCACCTTCAAAGCACACAGGCCCAAACATTACTTGCTTACACCCACACAATCCCCATATATCTGGGTGGTTTCCTGACCAAATCTGTCTGAAGCAAGAATATGCACTTTCATACACAAAGAGTTATAAATTGCTGTGAACTTCAACTTGCTTTTCCTCTTACCTATGTACAGACACCATCACAATTCAGAACAAAACTATTCACCTTGACTATTCTATGTTTTAAGACTCTCTCAAGGGAGAATAATGAGATTTCAGGCTCAGATTCAATCACGCTCATTTCATGGATTAAACAAAGTTCATCTCCCTGTACATATTTATGGAAAAAGACAGCAAAGTAAAAGTAAAGTAACATCAATGCCAACGAGGTTATGTTGAAAAGGATGCTTTAAAAAAAGGCCATAAGTGTTCTAGTTAGAACTGGATGTAAGAAAACAAATTTACTAGTATACTGCAAAAGCCTTATCAAGGTCTAATTCTATCAAACAGTACACACTGTGGAGTGGAAGAACTAGTCTTTTCAGGCACTCCTGACACAATCCATCTATCTTCAGGAGGGGCTGGATCTTTTTTGTCTAATTTGTGAAGCTGTACTGAAAAAGAATTCTCGAAGTGTGGCATCCTTTCAGAATGTTTAGACGCTAAAGGAAATAGCAAGTACTACCAAGTAATGGATACGAGGCTAAAGTTTCCCTTAATCAGCCTAAGCTACATTATGGATTTTCTTATAGAAAAGAATATTTTAAATATGAATACACAGCACCTAGCCTGCTCATTGAAGTAACTGAAATAAGGCATGATTCCTGCCCTAAAATTAAAATACAAAAATTGGTCACTTCTAGAGTATGACTTTTCCTATGGTACAGCTACAACATTATATTTAACATAATTTGTATATTCACACAGGCTGATGTTCAGGTATTTAAATCCTGGTTGTCAGATTTCAAGATAAAAGCAGCATATTTAGAGGTAATAAAACACAAAAGTATCATACTCTGACAAGTCAAAATATGCATTTAATAACTATAATGCAATTTTGATAGTAAGTACCCGGGTTTTTTTTGCTTCTACATACAGTTAAAATACAACCTCATCTTTTTTTATAACACTTTTCATGGCCTTTATTTGCACTAGATTTTGGTTCTGAACTTTTCTTAATACATCTAATTTTAAAGAGAAAAATTCTCTCTTCACAATGTACATAGGCCTTAACACTGCAGGCCAGAAAGTTAAAAGCATATTTAATAATGCTTATATGCATAGGACATCTGCTGTGAAAAATCTTGGCTATAAATATTACTATTATCCAAAAAACAACTGTATTCACATTTTAAGTTCAGGTTACTGTCCAGCAGACAAACATTGTAACAGTAGCCCAGAGCATATAATTACTGTAACATGTAATGTCAGCACTTACAACAGGAAAATGCTTAAATCTGTCATTTGATGTCTGGGTACTTTCATGGAGGGCTTTTTTCCCCCCTTTCTCCTTCTCTCTGTTCTCCTTTCTGACATCCAGGCAATTCTTTGCATCCCCTCTACTCACAATATCTGCAATTTCAGGAATTTTGCATAGTTCAAGGGATGCTTAATATCGTGGTAAAAGTGTGTTTTAAAGGGCCTGAAGCTAGACACTTCAAGGAGGGTCAGACTTGAAAAACAAACACATGAAAAAGAAAATCTGAGAAATGAATCAACTAAGGGGATGACACCGTGAAGAAAACATTTCACTGCCACTAACACAAACAGAAGTACAAGATACTCCTTGAATCTGAACAGCCATGAGTGTGTTTGTAACTGTCACACAGAGCAAGAGGGAAGACATGCAATGTCCAGGTCCCTGGCTGCCAGGCTAGTCTACATGCAGACAAGGGTTGCTAACCTCCCGCTGTTGTGCGGAGAAAAATGAGCAGAGGGGACAGAGGAAGGAGTGAGAGAAGACTTAAAAGTCTCTCCTTTAATGTGAGATGATTCAGCAGGGAGACAGAATACAAGTGTAACTACAACTATCAATTAGAAGTGAAGATTGTCCAAAATATTTTGCTTTTGTCAAATATATCCACTGGCACCTTCTTCCTCCCGAAACCAAAAATGCAAAAAAACCCCAAAAACTAAAACAAGGACAAAACCCCCAAAAAACAAACCACATACAAAAAACAAACAAACAAAAATCACCGACCCTCATCCTTAAAAAAAAAAAAAAGAAAACAGAAAAAAAAAAATCCAGCAGTCAGGGACAGTAAGATCTTGGCAATGTGCAGATGGGTCCCAAGGGCAGCAGAGCTAGTGATGATGTCTTTCTAAAGCGGTCTTAATTTCCTATAAGTCAAGATAAATTGAATATTTCTGCAGGGTCCACCAAGACCAGCGACGGCAGCGGCCGCCTTACTTCATCTTCATTAGAAACAGTAAAGGGCAAAAGGACCACGACATCGCAGGAGGGGAGGCAGAAGGAGCCCGCCCGGTTCGTGCCGGGC
>NW_008672948.1:0-1669 GCF_000695815.1 Acanthisitta chloris
TCTGTTACTCTGGTCGTGGTGAAGTCAGTGAGGCGCCTTAGGCCGACTCCAGCCGCAGGAGCTCTCCCTGGCCGCGCAGCCTATGGAGTAGTGGTAAATCCCGGTTTGCGGTCGGGAGCGCTGGCTGTGGCGGAGCGAACTCGCCGAGTGTCCTCATGATGCTTCTTTCGTCCACAGAAATCCTACGAGCACTTGGCAAAAATCCGAGTAGTCAGAGAAACGTCTCCAGAGTGCAATTGCCCACCAGGTAACAGCCACAGCTTGGAAATCTCACTGAGGCTTGTAACTCTGCAGGATTTGATATCCCATGTCAGATCCAGGGGATGCCTCTTCAGTCAACAACTGTACCTAGAGTGGAAAAGGTGTAAAGTCCAGAATCATTTGTTAACACTCTGACACTGGATTGGAATTAGTGCTAGTTAATAAATCCTGATTAGGCTGGATGTTGCCAGACAATAACACTTATGAAGAAGTTAATGATCTACTCTAGCAGGATAAATATATAATTTCTTAAATGGGTTAGTACTGAATCAAGGTGTTGTGTGCTCCACTTGGGAAGTAGAGCAAAAGTTCCTTGCAAAATATCAAACAATTTATAGTTGGTTGAAATAGAATTGAAATAGGCGAAGAGTCTGTTGCAAGTTAGCAGTGATATATACAAGAGCTTTTTCAGTCTCGTTTTTCTGTAGTTTTGGTTGAAATCAGTTTCCCCGGGAAGGAATTGCAGGTTTCATACTGGGGGTTCAAAAGTGTGTGTGTTTATGGAACCATTGATATTCCTTGGCCTTGGAAATGGGCCCCCCTAATACTTGGATCAGTTGTTCAAACATTCACACTGTAGTGTTTCCTGTGGTTTTTTTCTGTGCTCCTGGTAACTGCAAATCTTCTTGTAGCTTTATAAGCTTCTAATGCATACCTAAGTTCAAATGGTGTCTTAAAAGTTTAGAAAATAATGCCAGTGTTTCACAGGGTAATGTAGGAATTCCAGCATCCTCTGTGTGATGAAACACACTAGAAGCACAATGTGCTTTGCATATCCTGTCACTCTGTATGTAGGAATTCCAGCATCCTCTGTGTGGTGAAGCACACTAGAAGCACAATATGCTTTGCATGTCCTGTCATTCTGTATGAAAACCCATCTCCTTTACAGGTGGAATACCAATTGTCAACAGGACTTAAGCTGATTATGCTTGCCAGCAGCAATAGTACTGTGTATGTAAGGAAGGAGCTGTTCTAGTTTAGGATTTAATTCCTGCAAACTCATCAGTCTGAAAGGACTCCTGAACCTCAGTGTTAAAACTGCCTACCATAGTTGGTATAGTATTTTGCTGATGATACAGCTGAGAGCAGAATATTTACTGGCTGGTGTAAGAGTTACTATGGCTGTCATGAAAAGGACAATATATTTGACAAGGACTGTTTTAAAAGAGTGCATAGAATACTCAACTCCCAACTCATTTTGATAAGGAACACTGGTTTACTGCTGTGCTATATATATTTTTTTCTTTAAGGCTAATGTAAGCAAACCACATTGACCTTATTTTTTCTGTTGCTTAGCTGCAATAAATTATAAGATTCAAGTTTGTGCACTGAAAATGAGGGTTACTCATCATGTTGTTTGCAGAGATGTATTCTGTGAGCCTGAAACGTTGTGGAATTTGTTGTTAAA
>NW_008672948.1:1716-4205 GCF_000695815.1 Acanthisitta chloris
AAACCATCTGATGTTTTTGCTCACTGTTTTCCTACTAAAGGTAGGAATTCCAGCATCCTCTGTGTGATGAAGCACAATTTTTTCACAGTTGGTGTTATGTGCTGCTTTACTTCCCCACTACCACTAGAGCTCCACATATACCAATTTTTATCAGTCCTTTTTTCTTAAAAAGTATGTTTTATCAAATAGATAATGAGCAACAGAATATTGATGTTTTTGCTCACTGTTTTCCTACTAAAGGTAGGAATTCCAGCATCCTCTGTGTGATGAAGCACAATTTTTTCACAGTTGGTGTTATGTGCTGCTTTACTTCCCCACTACCACTAGAGCTCCACATATACCAATTTTTATCAGTCCTTTTTTCTTAAAAAGTATGTTTTATCAAATAGATAATGAGCAACAGAATATTTTTCACATGCATTTTAAAAATCCTTGCTACATGGAAGTCAAAATAAAGTGATCTGGGAAACATTTTCAAGGGAGCAAGATATGTAAGACCAGGAGAACTTATATGAATCATTATAAAGTACAAAGGGAAAAAAAAAGAATTGCAGAGAGGAGGGATTAGAAATGTGATATGGAGCTTTTCACCTCTTGGTAGCAGTTTCAGTTGGGAAGCAAGTTTTGTAATGACTGAAAGGTGTTGCCATGTGGTAGCCTCATTTTTCAGTTTAAAAGGAGTTGATGCTCTCATGCTTGTCAGTGAACAGGTGTCTACCTCAAAATGGCATCATCTTGGGAGCTTTGTCTGAGAGAGCAAGGGCTGAGTGGCACCACCACCTGAGTAGAGTGCCTTCCTAACAGTGGGAATTAGGCAGAGCAGGAAGGGATAGAGCAAATAAATGGTTGTTTCTTCATTTGGTTTACTCTGTTAGAATTCCTTTTTGACTGCACAGGTTGGGCTTTTGTTTTCATCCTTAATGCTGTTATTACAAATGTGGACTGCTATGTTCAGAATGGCATTTGGTTTAATGGGAGGTGGACCATGGAAACTTGGTGGTTTTTCCTTTGTCTGCTATTTGCAAAGCCAAAGAGTATGTTGCCTCTTTACCTCCCCACATGGTTCCCTTTTGCTCCTTTTTTTCTGCTCAGCTTCTGCATTTCTTTTCTAGGTGTCTGTAATAATAAAATACATGTCTGTTAGAGATGACTTTGGAAGGCCTTCATGGTACAGAGGTGGTTTTTGAAACAACCCTATGCGGTGAGAAAAAGTTGCTACCAAATGGCCACCAAGACAGTTTGTATCATCCTGCTCTTTAAAGAGAAATAAAGATTATTTTAAAATAGGTTAAATTGTTCTCTACCAGAAGAAGAGAAGGAAATTCAATCTGCAGATAGGAGGGTGAGAACATGGCCTCTTGTTTAGGATTAAAGTTATGCAAGTGGCATAGATCTTATTAGCTTGAGATGTTCATCCCCTTGTGACTCTCCATGGTAGGAACCTGCACATTCAATGGGAAGTGAGTTTCAATGGTTCAGATACCAAAAGCAAACAGATCCACAAGCTCATAGCTTGCAGAGTGGTCCACGTGTAGCTTCTTTTAATTCAACAGTAGTCTTGAACTTTATCTAAAGTGAAGAGTGGTCATGTTTCTCTTTGAAAACTTAGTTTTCACTAGATGTGATTTTTCTAATTATTTTTTTATTTTTTATAAAAGAATCATGATGTGAGTTAAAGTTTTTGATTTTAATTCTGCAGCACTAAAACCAGATACCAAAGATATTGTAAATATTTTAAAGATTACAATAGCAGGCATTCTTTCTCTTCTTAAAGCAGAGTAATAAAGTTTGAAAAGTAAATGCATGCTGACATTCCTCTTAAATTACCTCAGCTCTAAGAAGAGTGCCACTGTAAATCTCATGCTTGCATCTGGTCCTGCAGTCACTGTTGGTAGTTGGCCTTCTGCACATAGGACTGGGAGGTCAAATTGAGTGACTAAAATTATTTTAAGCATAATAAATTAGTCTTCTGTTGTCAGATGTATTTTTTATGGTAAATTAATGTTTCTGAACTGTAAAAGATGAACAGAAAACATAGCTGTCTATGTAATTATTTCATACTTTTAAATCTTCCTTTAAATTGCTGAGGGAGCATAATCAGCTTTTATGAGGAACAGTCAAGTACTGTGCTGGATACTTCCTACCAAGTGCCAAGAAGTACATGGATGTGGAAAGCACAGGGATACTCCCCATTCAATAGAGTTTTAAGAAATTCTTACTTTATTTAACTTTTTGTGTAGATTCTTCAGATCTTCCTCTTCCAAAAGCATTCATGAGTATGCCTAGGACCTGTAGACTTCAACAGAAATCAACACATGCTTGCATGTTTAGTGCTCTGATCCTTTATATATTGTAAGGGTCAAGTTCTGACAGTTGCAGTCATGTGCCATGTTGTCTCATTCTGTAAGTGGTCCTCAGAGCCCACTCCTGGGGTCCCATCATGTGGGCAGGAGTAGGAGTCAAATCCATTAGTACAAGAAGTTCAAGCT
>NW_008672948.1:4239-21170 GCF_000695815.1 Acanthisitta chloris
TGGTCCTGCTTTTTTGGCCAGTAGCCAGTTTTAGGAATCAATTCCCCACCCTCCACCCCTTCTCTTTTGAGGAAGGCCTTTATAATTAATTTATTCCTTAAAAAAATTAATTTCTTTAAGTCTATGTTGATGAAGTGTAGGATACATAACTTTATCAATACAACCCACTGTGTATATATTTTCACTATAGTTTGCATGTAAAATTATGCAGTTTGTAAATTTTGAAGTTTGGTTTGTGTTGTTGGGTTTTTTTTTCCTTCTCAGAACATTCTATGAACTTCAGTGTTGGGTACCTGTCCAAGCTGGCCAAACAAATTTGCTTTTTTTTTTGTTGTTGTTTTATTTCTTTAGTGCCACAGGTAATATTTCTTCCGTTGTTCTTTCTCTTGTATTTTTCCTATTAAGAATCCTGCATTTTTCTTTCTCTTGTGACTTATGTGCCTTTCACAGATCTTTTCCCTTTTTGTGGCTTCAGACCCTTTCCAGGCATGGACACTGTCATCATTCTTTCTTAGCCAGTATTTTTGTGCTGTTTTTGTAATCATGTTGTCTTGATTCTCTGTTCCAGTCTAAAAGATCTTTATGGTTTGGCATTTGAAGTACCTCCTATTTCACTAGGCAATTTGCTGCCATCAGGTTATAAAGCTTGTTTGAGTGTAGTTGTGTGCATATAAACCTGTTCATTCAGGAGATGAAATGCCATAAGCCAAGGTTTTTTTGAGGGAATAGAGAATGCCAGTTTGTCTTTTTCTGGTTGTAATAGTTCTAATGGGAAAACTGTATTCTACAGCTGCAGATCTTCAGCAAGATGACGAGTCTGCTATATTTGTTTTGCCATCTGTATATGGCAAATATCAGTGTATTTTCTTAGCATCCCAGTAGTGTTTTTGTCATCTTAAGCATCTAATGTTTGTTTTGACATGCAGTGGAAGTGCAATTTAAGCTCTTTTTCTTGTTTCCACATGTTCCATAAGGACTGTTCCCTGGAGTATTTTGATTAGTGAGGCTGAAAGAATGGGGGAGAAATCAATTTTGGAGATTAAAAGAATCCCAAAATAGGTATCAGCAGGGTATTACTTTTTTCTTTTTTTTTTTTTTTTTTTTTGCAATTATGATGCTTCCAGTGAAGCAGTTCTGTAAAGACTGAAGAGGCAAAGAGGAGCTGACTTAAGTGTTTACCAGTAGCGAGACCTGAAAAAAAATTGCAGATAGATATAGAAAGTATCCAAAGTGTTTTTTCCTGTTACTGAAAATTTCAGAGCATGCTATCTGAACCTAGCTCCCAGCACTACTTATTTCTGCTATGTCTGTATCATCTATTTGCCGAATGCAGTGCTCAGCTGTAATTTTGTAATTTTTATGACAGGTCTCTGAGTTCCCCTTTCATACCTTCACTGTTTTCATATTTTTCATTTCAGTTCCTAGATCAAGATGTTTATTGATGTGCAGCAGCATGCAACCTTCTGGGTAGTCTGTTGTCTTGTTTGGATGACTGATTAAAGATACTGTTTTCTCCCCACAAAACAGCTAAATATATTTTATTGGCTAAGATGTGACCTTTTAATTCCCTTCCCTCTGGATAAGGAGATAGGGTGTGCAGCATGATGAATGAAATATAATGTGGCTCAAAAGAGAACTGATCAACAATAGTCTGCACGAGATTTCTGTCTTTTGTAATATTATTGATCTCAGCAGTGCTGTAGCAAAGGTTGATTTGACTGCAAAAGTGTTAGTAACAAAAGGATTTTCTGTGACTCAAGTTAAATTTTATTCAACGTGTGCAATTTTGCCAAATGACATATTAGAAGGAAGGTTTGATTATCTACATTAACCGTTCTTATACTGTGAGATTACTAGTACATATGTTCTTACATATATTCTTAGTTCTGTGTGGCAGTGGTCCATCTTGATCTGCTGAAGTGTCAAAGCAGTTCAAGTACAGTGTTACAGTGAGAGAAATGTCCATTGAGCACAGTTCTGGAACAATGTTTTTGGGGTCTATGTGTGGTTGGTTGGTTTGTTTTCTTTCTTAAATTGTGAAATACATGCATCTATTTCCTTAAATAGTCTTTAAAGCTTATATAACTGAGCTCTGTTTAGCAATACTTGACCCTTACCCCTTTCCTTTAAAGGTTGGTGGGTTATTGGGAATGTATTGCCAGAACAGCACTGATGTACCTGCATTACAGCACTTGTCCTCGTTCTCACTCCCTTCCAAATTTACTGGCTTCAGCTTACCTGTCTATTTTGTCTATACATAGTGCAGTAAAAATCAGCAAAACTTGAAAACAGCATGACTGACAGAAGCTGTTTTCATAGGGCCTTTTATGTTACCAGATAGAATAATCTAATTAATACGCTCAAGTTGCCAACCCTGTGAAACCATCCATCTTACCTTAACGCACAAAGAACTTGAGTCACGTTGCTACCTACAGCCTCCTCAGGAAGTCCAGTCTACACAGAGCACCTTTCCTGTTCATCGTTTCAGACTTTCCTAACTCAGCCACAAGAAAGGAAATCTGACTTCTTATTTAGAACCATAAATAAGAGGTAAAAGACATAGATGTGTCTGGAAGATACAGACTGGAAGAAACACTTTTCACTCTATACGATTAGAGCTGCAGCTTGTAGTTAGACAATACACACACTAGTGAACGCAATGCTGCACTCCTATTTTTTGGAAGCTTGGGGACTGTCAGGCTTTTACAGGTTAGTCTTACAATAGAGCAATGACTACTTAAATTCATCTGCTTGGGTCTTTCATGATTATGTTGAGCAGAAGGAGCAGTTTGTGGGAACTTAATAAAAATAACTATTAGTACAAATTTTCAGAACTGAGTGCACAGCTTGAAAGTGCAGGATTTGTGTGTGCCATTCATGTAAATACAGCTATTTTTTACCCTATGTAGACTTTAGAAATGCTGGTCAGGTTGATACCCCAGGAGATCATCTTATGCATGTTATCTAGGCCATCATTGTCAGGTATTTCCTTCCATGTGGTTTCCAACTGCAGTGTCTAGTCATTCATGGCTCAACAAGTTGTTTGAGCTGCCTTAATTTTGCGATTAAGTGCTGCAGCCTCATGCAAATAGTCTCCTGAGTTAAAAGTGTGCTGCTCTCTAAATAGGTAAGCACATAGTGCAAGAAATTGCTAGTACATAGGTGTGCCTAAGCTAAAATCATCTAAAATTTCCTTATTTGTGAACCAAATCACTTCTGTTGTGTTCATGAAGCAAACTTGATCATTGTGCTGCTCTTAAAACAGTTTTTAAAATATGTTGGAAGACAGTTTTATTGGTGATGTATGCTATAAAACTTATCCTATATGCCTCTCCCCTGCTCTTATGTCTTTTTTTGCAGGGGATGGTTGTACTAAAATTGTTTCGCATTTATATGTGCAGATGTGTGTTTATAGGAGCAGGATTTTATGTGTAGTTGTAAGTGTTGCATCTATGTTTGTAGAGAACTGTTTCTTCTTGTGCTTGAAAAGCCTTGAGACGGATGATTATGATGCCTGACTGGCTTTTTGATGAAATATGAAGTTATTATTCACCTATGTAAATATCTTTACTAGATTAGAAATATGTGTTCTAAAATACAAGAACATAGGTGAGAAATCATGTTCTTATAATTATCAGAGATGCTATTACAGCCATTTGTTGGGCAAAGAAACAATAAATGGAATGAAGAAAGTGTAATAATAGGTGATAAAGCTGTAACTTTTCATTTTAGAATGTTCCAAAAAAAAAAACAAAACCATGATTTCAGAGACTTCTGCTTAGACATGCTCAACCAAGAAGCAATGCAACTTTTAAGCAATAATATTTTGTCCTACACTGTCATAAAAATTGATCAGGAAGCTGACAAATATGAAGAAATTATAGGGTTTTTTAATGAGAAAATAAATGGAAATCTGTTAAAATCAATACTTTTAGTTTAGTCTGTGTTAGGCATTAGAATTATCATCTTAGTTTTGGTTGTGCTTGAAACTTACATTGCTATTATTGTGTTGAGCAAGTATATTAGAAGATTTTTTTTGAATGATTTGTGTATTTTTGTGAACTGCTTAGGAATTTAAATTTGGGATCATAGGAATAGAACTTGCAGGGTTTTTTTTTTGCATAGATATTTACGTTTGCTGATATGTCATGTTTGGGGGTTACAATTGAGAGAGAATCACAAATTCACAGATTCTTGGAGAGACTGAAAAGAAGGCTGTACACAATAATGAGGGACATGAGTCTCTCTCAGTAGCTTCCTCTACCCTTCTGTGGCTCTTCTACAAGCTCAGCTGAAGTAGTGTTGAGGAGAAGGGTATCAGATAATCTTTCTCTTTGGTCCATTGTCCTCTTTTTAATGCAGTATGCTGAACTGTATAACTTAGCCATATGATGGTTTTGGTAATTTGTCACACTCTGCCCTGTCTTGGACATACAATAGGCTGCCTGCCAAGTCATGGTGACATAGTGTAGAACATAGCTCATTGTAGCAAGGAAAACTGCATGAAGCCAGATGTCTGATCGACTGCTTTTTGCTGAATGAAATAGCTGGCTCGTGCGAGGTACTACTTCAGTCTGTTACCTGAGAGGTGCTTCCTCTGATCAGCAAAGATTTGTGGGAGGGAAAGGTAGTTTTTTCTTTTCCTTTTTTTTTTTTTTTTTAATTTTTTTTTGGAAACAGAACCAAATAGCTCTTGAACTTGTCTCTTCCTGCCCTCTTAAACAGTTTTAGTACTCTAACTCCTAAGGGACTGTAGAGTAAGAACTGTAAGTATAATGGGAGGAAGGCTAGAAAATAAACAATTTTAAGGCCTTTGCTGTTTTGCCATTTGCAGTTCATGCCATCTTCAGAAAAAAACCCACACCACACTTATTTTATCTTCCACTTGAGTATTTACAATATTTCTTATCTGAATATAATGGCACAGAAAAAATCATACCACAAGTACATGCTGAAGGTTTAGCTTATGCATGAGGCTCTTTTGATAAACATAATCTTATTCTCAGCACACTGTGCTTAAGGTGATGCTGAAAAACTGCTATTTAAAAGATCTTTTAAAAAATTGTGTGTGTGTGTGTTGAGGAACACAGAAGTTCTGAAACCAGGAAAATGTTTTGAAAATTGGAGACTAAAATCTCTTATCAGAGGTGGTATGGCTGCCATTGCAGCAGCGACAGATTTGTATATGCATATCTGAAAGTAGAACAGCATTCTGTAATTTGAAGGACACTAAATAAACCCTCTAAAATAATATTTTTGTGGTTTAGGTCATGTGCAATCTGTAAGAGCAAGAACGTAGCTAGCTACAGAAAAGATGTTGCTTGTGCTGGTAGTACTAGTTGTGTTGCTAGGAAATGATGTAACATTTCTTAGATATCAGAGCTTCAGCTGGATGACAGTAGGGTTTTCTCTGAGGAAGGCAGTGCTGAAAGTCAAAGCGTACATATCTTAAGTTGAGGAGGTATTTCCTTTAGCTGGCACCTCTAATAATCTCTTAAGAATATAAGAACCCACTGCTTGAAGGTACTTTTCCTCTTCCTCCCCACCCTATGCCCATACTCTCTGAGTAAGCTCCTGTTCCAATCCCTTGATCTTCTTCTCCCTTGATACCTGAGCATAGGAGTATGGCTGCAGGGGATTAAAAGGATAAACTCCATAGCCTGTGTTTTAATATTCTCTTCTTCGGTCCACAGTTTACATCTAGATGATGCCCAATGGCATTGCTATGACAAATATTGGTTAGTGTTGGCTGGATAGTCTCTGTACTGTCAACTCTTCTACTGCTTTTTATCAAATGTTCTTTTAATGTTTTCAGCACCACTGGTGTTCTACTGGTTACTGCCAGTTGAAGGAAGACACATGTTGAGAACTGTCACTTCAGCTTGACATAGAAGTGATTAATGTACTATTGATTTCATACCCTTCACCTCTCAGACAGGATAACCTTCTCAAACTTCAGTAAAAATACTTTCTGACTCCTAATTTGGTCCTTGTACCAGGAGATGTGCTCTGTGCACACACTCAAGTGTAGACCAAGGTGGGTCATTGTTAAGGTGGTCCTTATGGCAGTGGTAAGCTTGAACTCTTGTTTTGTATTCTGTCCTGGTGGATGCTTGATAGTTGTTTGTGTCAGTTAATAATATGCAGCTTGGGGAATATCTTTAGCTGGCATGAATGCAGTGTGTCACAGAAATGGATCATGATGTTTGCTGTAGCTGTCTATGTGTGTTTATGAAGAAGTCACCGTTCAGTAAGGATCATCTTGAATATGTTTCCCAAGTGGTCCCTGTGAGTAGGCACACAGAATACTGATGAACCAGAGGGACTCAAAGACACAGTGGCATGGCATCAGTTTAAAATGAACTGGTGCTTAGACAGCCATTGTCAATACTTACTTAGAGATGGTGCCTTTGTAATGATGTGTTTGTAGAAGGCTGGAGAGGTTTCTCTGTGTGAAGATGAAGTGTTTTTCCAATGTAGCAAATGTGTAAGTGCACTGTATTTCTTTAGAGTAGAGAGACTAATCTTAGTAAAAAGAGATTAGTATTTAAGTCTGACAGTTGTGGATTTCACTTTAGGACAGCTTTGCATAATTCCTTAGTTTGTATTCCATGTCCTAATGTGTGGTAGGAGGACTTTTTCTTTCAGCACATTGAATTAATAGGCTGCACATAAGCTGTTAGAGTGGCCAGTAAAAGAGAAGTGTGAGCCTTGGACACTGAACCCACCAGCTATAAGGGAGAAATAGAGCAAGACTGAAATCTTCACTTTTTTTATCTCTTGAAATTGATTTTCTGCTGCAAGGTGGTATTTTGATGTATTCCAAACAATTCTGGTCCATTTTAGGACAATAAGGATAAATTAATCTGTTTTCAATGTATGTTATAACAACCAGAACACTGGGAACATTCCAGAAAAAGCACTCTCATAGCAAATTTAGAGGAATGCACCTTAGAGGAAATATTGTGCTTAATGAATTACAGCAGGGACAACTAAGTAACAGTTCTGTATTCCTTTACAGTACTATAAAGGTGGGATAGAATGTCTTCATATTTGAGTTCTTGTATCTGTGCAAAAGGCAAAGTATTTATAATTTTGAATAAAGTTACTATCTTGAGTAGCAGAAGTTTATTTCTCTCCAATACATTCCTTGCCTCTACTTTTCTAATTTTAGTCAGTACTACAGGACATATTCAGCTGGACTCATCATGCTGCAGAAATTGACATAGTTGCCAAAACATAAACTTGCAACTGTAGTAAAATTTTAGGAACTTATTTAAAGTATGTTTTTGTTTTAAAAACAACCCATTCCCAAAGATGCTTCTTAATTGCACAGGTGGGCAAAGCCAGCTCAAATCACCTACAGATAGAAGTAGTCACTTTTGCTACCACAATTTCTGATATTTAGGCATTCTGTTACTTTTAACTGAAGGTAGGTGAAAGGAGCTTTTAACTGTAGCTCTGATAAACAATAATCAGACCTGATATGTGCATGTACTTTACTTCAGGCACATTAATAATCCCACAGATTTTAACTGAAATCTGTAGTTACTCTGGAATCTGAGAGCTAAGTGTGGCCTCAGTGTTGTTTTTTTTCTTTTTCTTGTATTTTTTTCCTTTGGCTCCTTGTGCATGCCTGTTTATATGTGCAGCCATTACCTTCTACTTTAGCTTTGATATATAGTCCTTTTCCATTATGCAAATACTAATTTTAATTAATTTGCCATGCAGTTTATTGTTTATTCTTTGTGGTCTCTGAACAAGAACATTATGTCTGTATCTACTTCTAGGAATACAGAATAAGTTTTGTAATATTGTAAGAGTTCTAACTGCAGTTGGGGAAAATACGAGCAGTAAAAATTATTAAACACATTTATCATCATTGGAAAGTTACATATTATCACATTTTGATTTGTAGTTTGCAGACCAATGAGTATTGTTTTTAGGACTGGTGATTGTTTAAAAGTGATTAGATAAAGCTACTAAAAATCTTACAAAGTTTTCAGAACATCAGTTCTGAGGGATAGGATTAAAAAAAAAAAGACCCATATATACAGCAGAACCTTCATCTTAATGCCCTTTACCAACATAACTTTATCCTGCATATGCATGTGTGTTTTTACTCATATAGATTTTCATGACTTGCACAAGAGATGATCCCTATGTCATTATTTGCTCAAGCATAATGTTCCCTTCCTCCCCTCCAAGCTGAACAATCTAGGTGACATCAGCAGCTCCTGGTAAGTTGCCCTTGAGACCTTTCACTATTCTGGTCAGCCTCATCAGAACACTCCAATAGTCCGATGTCCTTCTTCTATTGAGATCCCCCCAATTGCACACTGTCCTCAGGGTGAGGCCACACCAGTGCAGTCTTGAGTGGGACAATCACCTCTCTTGATTGACTGGCAATGCTGTGCTTGATGCACCCTAGGTTACTGTTGGCCCTTTTGGCTGCTGGGGCTCACTGTAGGCTTATATTCTAATTGCCATCAACTCAGACTCTGTTCTCTTTCCACAGGGCTGCTCTCCAGCCTCTTGTTCCCCACTTTGCCAGTATAACCAGAATTACCCCATCCCAGGTGGGGAATCTGGTACTTGCTCTTGTTAAACTTTGTACAGTTGGTGATTGCACAGTTATCTAGTCTATCCAGATCTCTCTGTAAGGCCTCTCTACCTTTGGCAGAATCTCCATCTCCTCTTTGTTTAGTATCATGAGCAAACTGACTTAATGTACATCTGCAGCCAGATAATTTGTAAAAAATTGAAAGAGCCCTGGCCCTAAAATTAAGCCCTGGGGACCCTTGCTGGTGACTGACTACTGACTGATGAGACCCCATTTACTAAAACTCTTTGAGCCCAACTTGTAAGCCAATTCCTCACACAGCGTGTTATAGACTTGTCTATTTATATGCTGGATGTTTTGTCCAGAAGGATAACGTGAGAGACATTATCAAAGCCTTTGCTAAAATCTCAAAACACCACATTTACTGACTTCCCTTGGTCAATTAGATAGGTGACCTTGTCATAAAATAGTTTTGTCAGGACTTTCCCACTGTGAACTCGTGCTGGCTGTGACCAGTAACTGCATTGTCCCTCACATGTTTTTTCAGTAACTCCCAGAATAACCTTCTCCGTAACTTTATCAGGCACTGACATGAGACTGAGAGGCCCATCATTACCAGGGTCTTCCTTGCAACCATCCTTGAAAACTGGGACAGCATATGCCAGCTTCCAGTCAACTGGGACCTTGCCAGGCTCCCAAGATGGCTGGAAATTAATGGAGAGAAGTTCTTCAATGATAGCAGCCTGGTCTTTGAGCACCCCTGGAGGAATCCCATCAGACACTATAGATTTATAAGCATCCAGCTGAAGCAACAAGTACCAAACAAGTACAGGGTTGTCTGCGAGTTTATCAACCCCTCAGCTATGATTTTCTAGCATGGGGCTCTGGGGTCCCAAAGCCCATCATCAGTGTTGAAGACAGAGGTGAAGGCAACATTATGCATCTCTACTTTGTCTGTCTTCCCATTTGGAGGTGACTGACTGTGTCAAGTAATGGACCAATGCTATCTCTGATCCTACTTTGGCTCTTAACATATTTTTAAATGGTCCTTTCTGTCCTTCAGAGTGCTGGCCAGCCTGAATGCTAGTCAAGCTTTGACTGCACCAATTTTCTCCCCACAGTGGCAAACAGTATCTCTGTAGTCCTCCTGTGCTGCCTGTACTTGCTTCCAATGTCTGTACACTTTCCTTCTAGAAGAAGATCCCTGCTCAGCCAAGCTGTCCTACTCTGCTTGCTTAGTTTCAACACTTTGGAATGTCCTACTCTTGCACCGGTAAAGATCGCTCTTAAGTGATCAGCATTTATGGATCCAAATACCTTCAAAAGCACATTCCCAGGGAACCTTACTGACTAGCTCCTTCAGCAGCCTGAAGTCTGCTTCCCCCATATTCAGGCTTAACATTTTCCTGGCAGTTTTGATCCTTTCACCAATTATTTGAAGCTCAACTGCTTCATAGTCGCTGTGACCAAGACAGCAACCAGCACTTTGCCCATGAGTCCCCCCACCCCAAATCTAGGAGGCCAGCCTTCCTAATCAGCTCCCTTAGTACCTGCTCCAAGAAGTTATCTTCAGTGTGCTTCAGAAGCATGCTAGCAGAGGGGAGAATGCTTCAGTCTATTCTATTAAAGAAACATCCATACCCAGAAGAAAATCCAGCTATTAAAGACTGAGATAAGTGAGGAGGAATATACCATAGTAGAGAGGTGCCTGGTTTATTCATGGAGTTAGTGAAGAAGAATTAAGGACTGACTTAGTCCTAAGAGGAAAAATTGTCAAATAGTCTTCTAAGAGTTTTCCACACGGATTTTCTCTGCAACATCTGGGAAAGATTAGCTTAGGGTGGATTTTGGTATTCTATAGGTTCTCAGTGCTTACGGCTCAGTCTGAGCAGTGGATGACAGCAAGATATGTTGAACTGTAAACTGCTGAAAGGGCTTCTCAAAGCTTAGCAAATGCAGCGATGTCAAGAAGGAATAAAAAGTGACATGTCTGTGGGGTGTCATGTCTGAAGCACATCTAAGATGTGCACTCATCTAAGATGTCCAGGGACTTGAACAGTGGTACAGGGTGGGGTAAGTGCCCCTTATTCCTGGAGTGTCTCCTAGATGACGTGTATAGGCAAGTAGTCATTGCCCATCCTCAGCTTCTGAAAAATGGTGAGCAGGGAGAATGCATAGCCTGAATATTTTCCTCCTGACAGGGGGTGTTAGCATGCTGTTAGCTGACAAGGAAGGGATTTATAGAAAGATGAAAGCAAATGTGAACTAGCAGTACATTATTCTCTAAGCAAGGCAGTTATAGAAACTCCTTCCAATTCTACATCACTCTCTTCTAGTCTGGCAGTAAGACTACACGAGCAGAAATATGAAAATAGTGCATGTGCTGGCTTCCTCTGTATTGTAAGCAGTGTTCCTTGAAACCCATAGGACCTATCACACTTGGTATGTTATTTATCTCTGTTGAAACATGTTCAAGTGTCAAGGCCAATGGTCTGTAGCAGAAGTTGATGCTGAGGTTCTAAAGACATCTTTTGAATGATTTCAAAAGCTGTTACCATCCCTCCTTGCTTTATTGTGTTGCTGTGAGTGCTTTATCTCTCATTTCCTGCTTTGTGTAGAGCAGGAAGGACAACTACTAGGGTCTGAACTCTGATCCCTGCTATGGACTGGCATTTTGCTAGAAGTGAACTTCAATTATAGTCTCGGATTATTTTTTTCACCCCCTAAGATGTGTAGTTAATATGTTTGGCTTAGTAACCTAGTGACCACACATTGCTGTAACATGTGTGTTTGTCTTTTAATGTGTGGGACTTTACAGAAAAAGAGTGGTGGGGCACAAAATTATTATGTTTCCATTAATCATACTTTGAGATGAGCTGTGATTGTTTAACTTCGTTGCTAATAATAGCCCTTAGACTAACCCAGCCGAAATTTTTCTCTTTTGGAAAATTCCTGCAAGTTCTAAAGATCATTATCTTTCAAATGAACACAGCTATCCCCTCAAATTGCCATCTTTGGCAGCACTGTTTAAAGAACACTGAAGGCAGTCAAAGAAAGAGGATACTTGGGCACCTCTTGAAAGAAAGATGACAAAGAGGGTTACTCACACCTCTGCGTTGCATTGTGTTCAGATGCACTCATATTTTTGTTAGGCTGTCATTGGTCACCTCAGTCTAAGTCCTTTGAAGCTGCTGAGTAACAGTGGCTCAAGCAGGACTTTTGGTGACAGAGCCATTAGTTTGAAGTCTGCAAGGAATCTGTAGTGCCTGTGAGGAGAGATTCATGGAGATCCTTTTCATGGCAAATGGACAAATGGTTTTCTCTACTTGAGATCATGCAGAATATATAATAGCACCAGCACTTGCATCCACAGCATGTGAGACTGCATGGCTGCTTTGTGATGGGAGCATACACTTTTCATAGGCACATCAAGGGGACATTTGCTTGTTCCTACTTTCCTTTCAGCTGCTTTGTTGCGAGAATAAGATTGCTCTTTGGTGAAATGTGACATTGTATAAACATACATCTTCTAAATCACTGGCACCCATTTTCTTTCTAAAATGCAGTTAGAAGGAAGGCAAGAACCAGTAGTTCCAAATCCCAGTTGTTTTTGTTTTGGTAAAATACGATTTTTATTTTTTTGAATTGTGATGTCAAGTAATTGAACTGAATAAAATAACATTTTCTTCCAAAAGGAAAGTTAATCATATGCTCTTTGTTTAGTAGAGGAGGTCCATAAACTCATTTTCCTAAGCATGCTGCAGAATACAAGTGATGATGTACTGACCAGCAGCAGGCTGCTCATGCTTATTTGCATTCATTAAATGTTACATTTTACCTGTCAATTAATTTTCAGTTATATCCAAAATATGATCCTATGACATTGATCTGTATGGAGTTGAAAAATGCTTCTTGGTTTAACTGTGGGGAGAAAGAATTGATTACTAATTCTACTGTTTGGTAAGAGCAGTTGCAGCACGATGAGATGGAAATCAGTAGTATTTTTATGCCTGTGTGACATACAAATTAATATGATTTATTTTTCCTTTTCACAAGTGGAGCATCTCTTATTGCAGTCGATGACTATGTTTTTAGCATTAATATGGCTTTTATCTGCCCATTCACTGTGTGCGTTTGGAGCGAGAGTAAATACAAATCTTGCTGGTTTACTTCATTGCCAACAGCTGAATGCATTAAATGGAAAAAATGATTAAAAACATTTTCCCAAAAGGTGAATTGTAGGGTCAAAATGTACTTAGTAGTGTTTTTAGAAGTAAGTTCTCTTTTTAACCTGTTCTCATATTTGATGCATTTTTCAGTCATTATGGTTCAAAAACTTGGAATTTGAGTGAGGATGTATGGTTGTGTTATAGATAAACCATATTTTTCCCCTTAAAAACAGCACTGAACAGACTATCAGTGGAAATTTTGTTAATCAGGAGAGCTAGCAAAAATATTATCCCTTTGGAAATTACAGAATTCTTATAAAATTTTGTAACTTGAAAAAATCTTGGAGCTTTATTTGCTAAGAAGTTGATGGAAAGCCACAAAATTTGTCTGCTAACAAATACTGCTCTTGATTTTTCTGAACTGAAACTTTAAGAAAAGCCCAAACAAACCAAAACTATAAGCTCCCATTTTTACAAGAAAGTTTTTCATTAAAAGTGTTATGCATGTCGGAGTGAAACAGGAGATTGGCTGTAGGCAAGAAGTGTCCCCCAGTGCTGTACAGCATTACTAGATATTTGTGGTCTTATAGGATATCAGACAATGGAAGTATAGAATGCTCAGAGCTTTATTACTGTTTTTGTCTAGCCTTTTTACAGAAGTCATTGACCTCCTTATCCAAGTATGTCTCTTTAAGTTGCAAGGAAAAACATTTCCTTGCAGCAAACTTTGTGAAATTTAATCTTATTTCCATTATTATGGAATCAAAAGTGATTTTTCTCCTGAGCTTGATTTGATTTCTTAATTGATTTGGTAGAAATGAGACTAAAATGAGAACTAGATAGAGTTGCAGTGCTTCATATGATGTAATTTGCAGGATTCTTGTAATACACTACATTTATTGAAAAATATTGGCCTTTATTTATGGGTATCTTTTGCTTCTTGTTGTTGAATGGATGCATAGTAGATATACAGGAAGTATCTTGCTGATGAATCCAGTGCTAAGGTTTTATGTATTTAACAGTTGATGATGGAGTGTTACTCATACTGAAATACTTTATTTTCAAGGGTTACAGATCTGCTTTGAACAGTGTACAAGACCTGGGTTGTTACTGAGCTGGATTTCCAGTGCATTGCACTTATTATAAACCCCTTATACTACTACATTAAATGGCTTAAAATAGCTCAGTGTCTTGTTCTTCCTGATAGACCTGTGACACTCTTAACGCTGCGCTTGTTGGACTGACCTTAATTTTAAATTAGAAACCATATTTGTTTAAGCCAATTATAGTTAAGATATATAGGAAAAAAGTGACTTTGAAAAAGTGAATTCTATGTCTTCCATACATGTGTTTCATTTGCAGATGAGAGTGGGTTTTTTTCCTTTCTATTTGGCAGCACTGCAACTCATGCTAGCAAGTGAAAAATAAAGCTGTATTCAGTGTAGCTCCTTCTCCCTGCCTCCCACCAGGAATGACTTTCAATAATATTGCTTTTGAGGTAGTGCTTCTGAGGAACCAGGAGGCAGAGCATGCCGTTTGCACTTCTGCTGTTCATTTGGATTCTAGAGGGATTCTTTGCATGTAGTGATGGCTGTTGAGATGTAAGGATATATAGGCAGGAAAGAAAGCCTTGGTTAATAAGGTGAGACATTTCTAAGTTACTTTCTTCTTTCCCATTAAAATAATGATTGGACTACATTTTCTAGGATGAAGGTGCAAGTTCCCCAAACAGATGTATATTGCTGTTGGCTGGATGTGTTAATAGGGTAGGTATTACATATATATGAGGTGTTAGGTCCTTAGCTACTTATTTGCCTGTGCAGCCATACAAATACATTGGGGCACTCCTGTCCATGCATATATTCTTATAGCTCCTTTTTTTTTTTCCCTGAGTTTTTGGCTCTAAGAATTGAGATTAGCACTTTAATCTCTGGTTGTCACATCCAAATTTCTGTGTGCAAACATGGCTCAAATGAGGAGAGTCCAAGCACAGCTACCACAGCCACCAGAAGCCAATACATACAAGGGATTTTGAGTGCTGGAGTGGTTTAGATTAGAACAGATGCAGCTGAGGGGAGGAGTAAGATTTAAAAAATGTAAAAGGGAACTATAAAGAAGAAAAACAGAAGAAAAATAAGCAGTGTAAGTATTTCTTGTTCTCTCTACTGAAGGCACTGTAAGCAGTGGAACTGATACTATTTGATGGCTGTAACATCTCTATCACAAGATGTTTTTAAGAACAGACGTGTAAATATCTGTCAGGAGCAATATCGATAATTCTTCCCTTATGTTAGGGAAGTAGTCTAGTTGATCTTTGGAAATGACTTCCCATGTTGCTTCTCAGTTTGTTCATATGTTGAACACTCTGCAAGTTAAATATTGTTTCATTGTTATTGGCAGATGTCATTGCTTCATCAGCTCCTTTCACAGATACTACTTGTTTAGAACCCCAGGATTTGTTTGCTGCCATCTTTACACTTTACACTTGAATTCAATTAGAAAGACAGACTGTCTGTGGATATAGATGATATCAGAGATGTGAATTTTTTTACTCCCATGTTCAGAAAGGAGGAAGAAAATTCAAAAGCCAGGACTAAGTACTGCTTGTGTATGAGAGAAAGGTTTCAAGGAGGTGAAATTGGCAGTACTCTCCTCTCCAGTTTTCTGCTGTTGCACAGACTGGTAGTATTGAAATTTTGCAGTCAGATAATTTTATTTCAAGGAATTCATAGCATTTAAAGTTGGTGGATAATTTTCTAAGTTGGCAAGATAAAACTTAAAAAATAAACTATGCTGCTAACTCAGTTTGGGGGAGAGGGGAGTGCTTTTTGGATGTATATTTGTTTTAGTAGCATAGTAACAAAATTGTTATAGACCTCTTTGTCAGTGTTTGGTTTCTTTCTATTTGGTCTGTATGTGGTTTTTTGGGGTAAGAATTTTTACTTTGGTTTCATTGAGGCTGTGTGTTTCTTCAGTGATAGTTTTACACACAAGTCAAGCAAGTATGGCTCTAGTAAGTACTTAGTTGGTAGACTGTCAAGTTAAAAAAGCAAACATGCCACAGGAGATATGACAGCGAGTTAATTTTCAAAGTGTTTTTCTCCAGTGTGCTGTTGCTGACTAAATATGTTATGGTAGTGTTTAGAGAAACCATATAAAGTTGTTGGGTTTTTTCTTTTTTTCTTTTTTTTTTTTTTTTCTGATGACGTGTATACTGAAATTGTGATCACTGATGCAGCAGATGTACTTCTGCTTATAAAATAACCAGTAAAACGTACTGATTAGTGTTAGGAGAGAAACTAAAGCCTCAGTACTTCTGAAAGTGCTAGGAAATGTGTTAGAACAACACCTGGACAAGCCATCCTTTTATGCTACGTGTAGAACCTGGCATGGGTCTGCTTTATGCATTTCTTTATTCCTCTTTCCATGAAAACCTTCTTTACCTGTTTTGTTCTTCAGATATTAATTTACTTCAGTGGGAGGTTTCTTGCAAGATTTAACAAAATCCAAGTGTGATGCATTTTTCCTTATTTCTCCCCATGTCCTTCTTAAAGCTTTAAGAAGTTGGCATGACTAGCTAACTGCCAGAATGGTGGATGAAAGCTCCTTAGGTTCAGAAAACCTGAGGGCCTTGCAGTAAGGGGAGCCTCTATTCGGTTTGAGTCACAGTTTGATCAAGCTTGGTACTTTTAGTTCCTTTTATGAAAAAAGCTTGCAGTCAAAAACAGAGTACTGTTGGCATCGTTTCTGTATATATGAGGTGGCAGCAGTGCTTAAACAAACATGACTTTAAAGCGTGGCTGAACTCAAAAAAACGACTTGTAAATTAACGCCTGCGCTGACTGTCTGCTCCATATGGGTACGAAGACATGAAGCATAATAGACTTAAGAGACAAAAAATATGATTATTCCCAGTCCTGTCAGCAGCAGAGTAAGCTGGCTACTATATCTTCTTAGGCATCATCAGAATTATTGTATAAGTTACAAGGCTAATCATTCTTACCTGTGCTAACTCATGGTGCAGAGGTCTTTGCTAATGAAATGACTGATCTGTTTTGACTTACACAAGCTTTATGATAACAATGTGCATGGAAATAAGAATTGTCTTGTTTTGTGGTTTTTTTTTTTTAAAAAATGGGTAATAGGTTGATTTTTTAAATTTTATTTTCCTTAGTATTATCTGTACATTTGCTTTGCTG
>NW_008672948.1:21226-38089 GCF_000695815.1 Acanthisitta chloris
AAGCGTTATGATTACAATGTGCATGGAAATAAGAATTGTCTTGTTTGGTGTTGTGGTTTTTTTTAAAAAAAATGGGTAATAGGCTGATTTTTAAATTTTATTTTCCTTAGTAATATCTGTACATTTGCTGCTATATCTTTTGGCCAATACCTTGTTGTTGTTAATGATTATGCCATTGTTATTTATGCCTGTAAATGAAGGTTTTAAAGATGAAAAGAGATGAAGCTTCAGAGGCGGCTTTTGGGACTCTATCGTCAGAGGAGTAAATCCAAGATTGGGGGTGGGTCCTTGCAGGACCCTGCTGTTCCTCTCATTGTTTGGTTTGCCTTTCAAAGGAGACAACAGTATATATTACATTAATTAATATATTTTAATAAGAGGAACAGTATTCCCACTAGTTCCTCTGAATTAAAGCCCTTCACTGCAACCTTGCACAATAGGAATGCTGTAAATATTTTTATTACAAGTGATTTTGTTCAGATTTTATGGGGTTCTCTTTGCCTCTCTTAAAAGTAAGATTAACATTTCTGCAAGAGAAGGCCTCTGTTTGGCCTCATTAAGTTTGCTTTTTGGCCTTGGTACCCCTGTGGTGATGGGAAACTTGTCTGTAGTCTTTGGGGGATTTGTTAGTGTGAAGGGGAAAAGAGGAAATGCCTTTGTGATCTAGATTCATTCAAATGGGGGGGTGGCTATTTCTCTTTTATGGAAGTGCAAAGGCGCATAAAAATTGTGTGAATGTGTCAGGGAGCTGATTCTTGTAACCAGTGGATTATAGCCTATCCTTAAGATTTAAGCAATTTAACTTCTCAAGTGAATGATATAAAGGCATCTCTGAGAACAGCAGTTGTTATTTTATATTATGTTAGAAATGTGAGTCTAAAATAAGAAGCTTCTTGATTATGTTGTAATGCTTTTGAAAAGGTAAGTAATGATTTTGATTAAATTGCTTTGAGAGGGTTTTTGTAACTCAGTAGTTTTGGTGTGGGTTTGGTGTTTTTGTTTTGTTTTTCTTTTATAGAGAGCAGGAGTGAATTTTAAAGACTGCAGCAGTTACTTTATCTCTTAAAAGTGAAGCAGTTTCTCAGTTCATACATGTGCACTGCAAAGGAAACTTTCATATCAGTCAGTAACTTTTTTGGGTTAGGAAATCCTGCTTACTTTAAATAGCATTTTTACCATTTCCCAAGACCTGGACAATTCTACATTGTTAAAATAACCCTGACAATGTTATATTAATATTGTGCAACAATTGGCAGATATTGACTGGAAAGTTTGCTCATTTCAGTGTATATTCTATCAAAACAACCCAACCCCAAACCAAAACCCACACTAAAAAACCTACCCCATGCAAAAGCACCATTAAAGACCTTAAAACTTTCTTCACTTCTGAGTATATTATGTCACTAAATAATCTCCTAATCCTGGTAAGTATAATTGGCAATAAGCTCCTAAGAGAAGTTTTGAAAGAGCAGTCTTAACTGCTCGTAAAGGTAGGAATATCTTCTTAGTAGAAGATATTTCTGTGTGTTTCCACAGTACTGAATTCTGTTACCATTCCAAAATCAGTTTGCATTACTGGACAGTTCTTAATGTACTATTACCTAAGTAGAACAAATTACAACAGTCATCAATAAGAGATATATAGATATAGTCTTATGTATAGTGTGTTTATTCCTTTCAGTACTATCATAGTGCTTAGTACCTCTGCTAAGACCAAGATTTTGTTGCCCTCAGTATTGTATAAAGAAAATGAGAAGGGAGAGACAGTCTCTGTTCCTGACAGTTTACAATTTCAGTGGGAACTAGGACGAAAAGTTAAGTACAAGATACTCATAGCTACAATATGTAAACAGTGTGACAATATTGTCTGGCATAGAATCATAGAATGCTTGGGGTTGGAAGAGACCATAAATACCATCAAGCTCCAATCCCCTGCTCTGGGAAGGGAAACCTGCCACTAAACCAGGCTGCTGAGGGACCAGATGAGGCCAGAGCTCCAGCCAGCCTGGCATTGAACACTTCCAGGGTTTGGGGTATCCACAGCTTCTCTGGGCAACCTGTGGCAGTGCCTCACTGTGCTCACAGGGAGGAATTTTCCCCCTAATATCTAATCTAAACCCACTCTCCTTCAGTTTGGAGCCATTCCCTTGTGTCCTTTCACTACATACTTTTGAGACAAGTGCCTCTGCAGCTTTCTTGTAGGCTCCCTTTAGGTACTGGAAGGCTGCAATTTTATCACCCTAAAGCCTTCTCTTTTTCAGACTGAACAAACCTAATTCTCTCAGCCTTTCCCCATAGCAGAGGTGCTCCACCCTTCTAATCAACTTGGTGGCCCTCTTTTGTACTCACGCTAATAGTCTATGTCCTTCCTGTTCTGGGGACAATTTGATCAAATTAGCACCACAAGTGCTATGAAGTTTTGTTTACTTTGTCTGTCTTGTAGTGAGAACGTAGAGGGATTTGTATTTTTAAATGGGACTTTAAGAAAGATAATAAGGAAGCTTTGCAGATCTTTTAAAACGTCCTTCATAATGGGAAGGACAGGATTCAGGAGGCTATTTTAACAGGTACTGTTTTGAAAACTAGAAATAATAAAAGTGGGCAGATGCTGCTATTCGCTGTTAGGCATTGAGACTGGTATTTTGGAGATGAGATTAGCTGGAATGTGGAAGAACTTTTTTAGTAAGCATTGATTTGTTAGAGAAAGGAATACTGACAGAAAGATGGATAGACAAGAGACTTAGGTATAGAATTCCATACAGGTCTTCACATCTTGCTTGAATCCAGGGTGATGTGCAAACTCTGTTCCTGAGTGGCCAAGAATGTATACACTGCTTTTAATTGAGAGGCAGGGAGAGAAGTGTTGTGATGGAAGGATCAGGATGTCTGTTTTTATTCTGAGCTGAGAAATAAGAGACAGCTAGGCAGATGCTAGATGTTCTCCCTGTTCTCTGATAGAACTTCAGTATGGAATTCTCCATACTATTGAACTGGATAAGTTGGAGACTACATAGAGAATATTTATGGAGTCAGGTACGGTAAGGACTAAAGAAAGAAAACAGGGGCTCCCTCAACCAGCCTGGCTAAAAGTGATACAAATATTTCAGCATCCTTTGAACTGAACCTTGTTCTGCAAAGTTGTCTGCCTGTAACTGACTTAGTTGAAAAGTGCTGAAGTCAATTTAAGTGCAAGTCCTTACTATGATTATGTGTCAAACATCTTGCCCTTCAAACACATACACACACACTTAAATACTTAGTTAAGCTAGGGCCAAGATGTAAGACAGAAGTATTTATTTTTTCACCCAGTATATGAAGAACACACAGTTACTCTCATCAGTCACATGCATGACTGAAAATTACTATTTCTTTGGCATGTAGCACAGCCCAGTTGTAGCAGACTTAATGGCAGACCAGCATAGACTCTGAGTACTTTGGACTCTTTCACCTCCAAAAAATTAGAATTGGTCAATGGTCTGTGAAGACTAACAAATAATAGCTGCACAGACAGAACATGGTTAGACCTTAAAAATTCTGGCTATTTAAACTAGGTACCAATGTGTAACCAGGTTCTGCTGAAATGAGTAAATCTTGGACCTCTCCATCTTAGTGACATCGTACAAATTGAAAATGTCAAAAATCTGAGCATGAGGCATGAACATGAAACTTTAATTATATTTCTTAAAAAATGAGTTTAAAAATGATAAGATTTGCTTGGAATTATGATGAAGTCCTGTTGTTGTTCGAGATGATAATGAATCATCAGTTTGTTTGCTGAATATTCATACATCCTTCATGCAACACAGACATGATTTGCCCTGAAACAATAAAAGACATTTATTACTGGAAGATAGAATGCACTTCAGAGGCTGAGACACAGTGATGCAAAGGCACATGACTTCAAACTAGTATTTCAAGGCCTGATTCTGCAGAGCAGTTGCAAGAGAAGAAAGATTTGGGTTTGGGGTTTTTTCTTTTCTGTTATTGGGGGATACAGATATGGCTGAGCTCTGCAGTGGAGCTGCAGTACACTTACTCATTAAATTTGGACTGTAGAGTTTTCAGAGTGGGTGGAATAAGAGGATTTGAGAAAACTATAAAGAGTTGTCCACCCCCTGCAGACCTTGGATCCTGCATTTATTGCAAGCAGTGTTAAAAGCCTTCAAAAAGCACTTTTTGTATGAGAATGAAGTTGCTATAAGACCTTTTATGAAGATGTGTGTCAGTATGTTGGTTTTTTTTTCCTGACTAGAAACTGTCTAACAGTTTAAACTCCCCAATCTCAGACAAAATATGAGTTTAGCAAACTTGCTTTGGCAAAGAATGTTATTTGATTTCTGAGGTGGGTTTGTGAGAATCTGAGCCCTGTATTTTCAGCACTATATGGTATTTGCAGCTGAGATTTTTTGTTTGTTCAAGATGAAGTTTGAATCCAAACTCTGCGATTGGACCCTGGCAAATTAACTCCCCCCAACCTGAGACAAGTTGACACAATTATAAGAAGCTAATGTGATTATGAAAAAAAACAAACCACCCCAAGCCAACCCCACCCCAGAATTTCTAGACAGTGTTACTGGCATTTCATAACACCTAAAGTCTGTGGTAGCTTCTGATACTATGTTGGGAGAAGTTTTCTGAATTTGATTTACAAGAATATTTTCATCATTCTGAACAAAATGTATCTAAGTGTTATTTTCATCCTATGAGATGAGAGGTGGATGTTAACAGAAGGGGTAGTAGGAGAGACTGTTGTGATACAGTCTAACAAATGAAGAGAAGCTAAAAGGGAAAGATTATGATGACAACTTGTCTTGTGATTTGTGAATGTTCAACTTCATTCTGCTTCTTAGCATTTAAAATCAGTCATGATTGTAAGAAAGTTTAAGATGCTCTTTTTCCTGAATTTTGACTGGTTTTCCTATGTATAATAGCAATTCCAGTGCAAGGGTCATCACAGATCCTGAAGTTTGACTGGTTTTCCTATGTATAATGGCAATTCCAGTGCAAGGGTCATCACAGATTTCTCACACCTCTTGAAATGTCTCGGCATAACCAGGTGTTTTTGAGTATGTTCCTTCACAACTTGTGGGTTTGCTTTAAAACAGCTAAATGCATTGCAGGAAAACCATTTACCTTTTTATTTCATTCTCACAAAAGTGATGAAAGGGACTGTAAAAGTACCGACTGCAAACAAACAAAACCTCCCTCAGCTAATACTGTTACCTTAGAACAGAAGGATGCACTTGGAGTAGTGCTGCAGTGAACCAAACATATGTTCCATGGTGGACTGTTTCATTGGCCCCAGTTCTGGCACTACATAATGTTTTTCAAAAGTAGGATGTGTTAATGGTAAGGCCTTGTGTTTGTGTGTTTGTCTGGTATGGTTGCTAATCTTCAGATTGTTTTAGATAAAAGTGCTACTTGTTAATAAAAGGAAAACTTGTATTACTCTCTGCAATTCTACCTAAAACTCCCAGATTGTAAAACATATTAACAAGAAGGTATTCTGCAGAACTAATCTGGTGTCATCACTACCCGATGCACTAGTTTGTGCCTCATAGAATATTAATTGCAATTTTTACTCAGGTGCATGGGGTTCAATGGCTTATGTTGCTTTTTCAAGTTTCAGGGTCGTTTTTCTGAGAGGTGATGAAAAGCAGGTAAGCCTGCCTCTGTTCAGCCAAATTTTTTCATTGTAGTCTTTTGGCTGGAAAGGAAAATTGGTTCAAATTGAATCTTGTATAAAACTATGGATATGATTGGGTATAAAATGAGGATGCTCAAGGTTAAGTGGGGGGGATGCAATCACAGTTCCTGCTTGGAAGTAAAAAAATCAAAAGTCAAACTAAATAAAACTTTTTTGTTCCTTCTGCATAACTCCTCCTGACTATTGGCCACAGGACTGCTTGTGACCGATGTGATTGCAGAAGGTCACTAAGGAATCTGATTTAGCAGAAATGCCCCAAAATCAAGAGGTGTTATACCTTTCTGTCTGTGTATGTGTGTTTCTGTATTGCCTGCTAACGAAGAATAGTTCTGTTGTTCCTCAGAAGTTATGTGTAATTTAGATGGGGGAAAAAAGTCCATTGCTGGCAGTATTTTTTTGGAACAACATGTCTGTACTGTAAGTGGATTTTCTGTGATTCTTATTGCCCATACTAATACTATAGCTTTTCTACTGGTTCCAGATGTGTAAAATACAATATGGTGTGGGAGGAGGGAGAAGTATAATGAAAAACTTCTGGATTTCCATATCATATACAGTTGCTGTAATTTTGCAAAGAAAGCTTGCGGAAGTTCATGTGATATTTAATGGAAATGTGGTTATTTGATTAGATCCCCTCAAGGAATATGGAGGAAAAAAAGCTAATTATGGACCCTCCATATGGACCCTATGAGTACTACTGGACAGTTTGCCCATAAAAGCAACTTACTTCAGATATAAAAGGGAAGAGATAGATTGTAGATCAGAAATTTTTGTACTGTAGGTGGAAACAAACCTGAAAGGATTCCTGAACTATGAAACTGGAGTTAAAGCTGATGACAGTTTATCTCCTTCCCTGCATTCCCAGTTCTCCTTGTTAATCTAGAGCTCTCTGGGCTCTAACACAGAGATGATTATTTTAATCCTTATCTGATTGCAGGTAACGCTAATTGTTCCTGATGCAGAGAGAGGTGCAACCATTTCTGCTGTCATCTCTACATCTGTAATTCTGGAATATTGCCATGTGTGTCGACAGTATTCATCTGTTAATTTACCAGAGTCTAAAACTGAGCCAAGTATACACCCTTCAGGAAAACTGTTGATCCGTAGTTTAAATATTTAGATTAACCTGGGCCTCCTTGTAAAACAAGGCAAACTCCTCAGTTTCCACACCAGTCAGGCTTAGCATCAAGAAAATTCAAATGTACATTTCACTACATAAAAGCTAAACTGAATTATAGAAACAGCTATAGCATTCCATCAAACATGTGGTGAGCTGGAAAAAAAATGACTTTTAAAATGTTGTTAACCATGAGAACCATGTGCTTTCTTCCCTAGTTTTTGAAGATAGATCTACTTAGATTTCAGGTTAAGTTTTGATAAAACGATAAGATACACAGTGTGCCTTGTATGAACTCCTCAGCTTGTTTATTCATGTGAAATCATAACTGTATTATTGAGTTAGTCACTGCATGTGTGTTTTATATTGTGGATTAACATTGCATGTTATTAACTAGGGAATGGGGAGAAAGTGTCTTTTTGATTTGTTTAACTGCAGGTGCATGTAAGTAGCTTTAATATGCTAAAACAGAACTTCATGTTCTTAGAACAGTGTTCTTTATGGTAAAGTGATTTCCTTTTTAATTGCATTTCACACAGAGGGCAGAAGTTTGTCTTTGAATTCAACTGTGAGACAGGTTTAAAATTAAGTTTGAAAAAAAAGTAGCTTTTGAAATGACAGATGACAGTACTCTGTCATTATTTAGGCCAATGCTGACTTAGTGACTCAAGTCTTTATTCTGGATTTAAAGGGGATAGTGCAAAAAAACCCCAAACCCAAGTGATACTATAAAAAACCCTATGGTAAATGGTATAAGACTGCAAAAGTTACTTGCTTAGAAAATAATGGGATGATTTTTTTCCTTTTTTTTTTTTAAGTATCTGTGTCCTGAGACATTTCAATGATCAAACAGACTTTAAAAATGCTTTATCCTAGCAAATGAAGCAGCTGGATACAGGGTGCCTTTCAGATCAGTTTGGGTGACACACTTCCTACCTTTACTTTGATAAAAAAGAGAGCTTATAGGAGGTAATGCTTTCATCACTTCAAACACATTATTATTCTAACCATCTCAGATTTTCTGTGTACTCTTAAAACTGAGTCTTTGGAAATAATATGTAGTTTTAATACTTTTTTAAAATGATGCAGCATACAGAAAAATAACCATAGTTTGTCTTCATTAACATTCTGCACGTTAAGCATGAATTTCATGGTATTGACTAACATGACTCCAGGGAATTTCCTTTATACTCGTTGGTTTTACACTTCAAAAGTGATCGAATCCCAAAACTATTTCAGAAAGCAAATTGACTGTCAGCATCTCTCCAGAGAGGAGAAATGAAGGTCCTTATTGTAAGAGTTGGTGTGGGGATGCAGAGGATAGGGGAGACAAAAATAAAAAATATTTGAAAGTATCTCTTAATATGATGGGTTGGTTGTTATGTTTGAATGCTCTGGGTACTGCCAAGTAGTCACTTCAATCCATTTTTGGTAATGGCATGAATTATAACAGGTTTTGAAATGCATGAGTTTTCTGTAAGATTTTGTAGGAAATAGCTTTAGGGATGTGGTTAAAGGAGACTGACTTATGTTGGCATGGCCATGCCCTTCATTCTGTAAATGCAGAATTTCACCCTGATATTTAAAAGAATACCCATCTACAAAAAAGACATGTAATGCAATAATTGACAAACATGCACTTCCTTTTTAAGTTCACTTTCTTAATTCTTTCTTTATTTTATTTTATTTTTCTATATGCTTTTGGGGAGATGAGAAAGGAGGATTACTCCTGTAGCTTGTTGCATAAGCTTTTAGTCAAAAATAATTTTCCCATCAAGTTTATTGCCCTGATTGAAAAATCCACTACAGAGAAAAACAGAGACTTCAACTCTTGAAAGGAAATGGGCAGCCTGTACGATGAAGGAAAGTGTTCAAGTCATCAAAGGGTACTTAAAGGCAGTCTCTAAATCACCAGCAAAACAAAATAATTCTTTGGTTTTTAGAGGTTGTGGGAGCCTGAATTTCAGGTGCCACTGCTCAGGGTCTCAAGTGGGAAAGTTGTCTGCTTTTAAGAAAGAAATAAAAAAAAGTAATTAAAATTAATGGCATAGTTAGATAGATGTCGAGGATTGACTTAACCCCTTTACTAAAAGGTCATGATGTTTCCATGAAAAACCAGTAGCTAGTATATGAACTGTGTATATTCAGTGATTGCAGAAGCTTAAATATATTTTATAGTTTATTATGAATAAATTCAGCTGCATGAGTTTAAAGTGCACCAAATGGAGCAAGCTAGACAAGACTATATCATATTTATACTAACATCGTTTAAGGGCACTGACCTATGATTTATTATTTTTTTCATGGGAAGGAGGATTGTGGAGAAAATAATTAAGCAGGACAGTAATTCTCAAGGCTATGATCTGATTAATGCTGAATTATTGGACATGTTAATATTTGAGGTCACATCTCCACTTTCAGAGAGTAAAAGCATCCAAAAATCCAGTAAGGTTTTGGTAGAGTAAATGAGGAGAAGCAATTTATCTTAGATGTTTAATTGGACATTTCTAGTGGGGTAAATTTCTTGCAAGAAAATAGAAAAACCCTTTGAATACTGGCTTAAGAATTCTGGGCTGAAAACTAAGTAATGTTTTTCATGCTGGTGCATGTGGGGAATCAGTTTGTTGCTGAGCATTTTGAGAGAGTAATTGGGATGAAGAGGCTAAAGAACTTGCAAGGGTATGCCTGGAAGTTGTAGGTTGGGTTTTTTTTTCCATGCTCCAGAAGGGCCATAAATTTATTCCAGGCATAATGGAGTTGTGTGTAGCCTCTTCTTGACTTCTGTAGCAAGAAGGACTTGGAGACTTTTCTTAACTATACATGTGTGGGTACTCCTCTTCAGCTTTTTCCCTTTCATCTTTTGATTTCTAATCTTCTGTTTTCACACCCATTTTTATGTAATGGAGTTGTAGAAACAACTGCTACAGAAGCATATTATATGATGTACTTCTTTTTAGTGATGCTAAAAAAAATACTGATGGAGCAGGGTTCAGTTTCTGTCTGGCAGATGGTCTTTTCCATTTAGGCTGAAGTAGAATTACACAGCAGAGGAGCAAGTTAGGAGAAGAAAGTTTAAGGGAGAGTGTGACAACACATGTACAGATTTGTGTGTTAACTTGGTATTTTCTGTTCAAGTCCTTTTGATGGGGTTTTTTCTCCTGTTCTTTTCAATGATCCAGTCAAAGCAGCTGTTTTATGGTTTGTATTTAGGATAGTTTATTAAACCAGTTAAACTGATTCCTTTTTGTGCACATAACCACACATTTGCCATGTCTCCCTCGAGAGCGTATTATGGAAAGCATTTTCCAAAGGGAGCCAGATCTTTGTGCCTCCTGAAGCCACTTAATGGTCTTCTTGGCAGTGGCAATCAAACCTGTGGCCATCTTTGGCTAGTCTGTGAGGATTTCCCTGTGGACGTATGCACGCCTACATTTCGTGTTAGTGTATGCTACCATAATGTTAATTGGAGCCATCTAGTGTACAGGCATTGAGGAAACCTCCAGGATTTGTGACAATGCATTGCAAATCACTCAAAACCATCAGTCAGGGCCTGGATCATATTGTATTAAAGGTTGTGTAAGCCCAAATGAAGGTGTAGTCCTTACTTTTTGAAGTACCATGTTCCAAGCAAAGTGTGCAAATGGGGTAGGAAATAGGAACCATGAAACCTGTAAAAGAAAAGTGATCCTTGGGGAGCATCATGTTGCCTTGTTGTTGTACCACAAAGAAAAAAGCATGAAGGGAAATTTGCTGGAGGCTGAGGAAATGCAGTAAGAGATCCTGATAGACACTTGGCAATGGGAAAATAGAGGAAATATAGAAGTAGAAATGTGGGAAGAAGAAGGTAGAGGGTGGCACAGGAGGACAATTAGAAGAGACTGACCGAGGAGAAGGAAAGGGCATAAACTGCAGAAAGGGGAAAAGATGAATATACTAAAAAGCCATATGTTAATGGTAGTTTTACACACAAACTTCGATACATAAGCCTTGATTGTGAGAAGCTATTGGGAATAGCTTGTGGGCTCTCATTTTGACAAATCGGGTGCCTTACTGAGATGCTGAAATGAGGTTCTATGCCTGAATCAACTCATGTGTACAGTTTATCACTGAAGTGGTGCATGGCTGAGGGAATTTAATCTTCTGACATTTACTTCTGCTTGTTGTGATCCAGGTCAGCATTGCTCTTTGAGAGAAAGTTGAGGTATGGCTGAAATGTTAGTGTTACTCAATTTAACTTGAAAACTAGCATTTTTATTTCATGAGGTTTAAAAATAAAGTGAGGGCAGTATATGTCCATTGCCAAGGATTTTGAACTAATTCTGCAAGGAGAAAAAAATAGTTTCTTGGAGAAAATTCTCTACTCAAGAATATTTATAGAATCATAGTATAGTTTGGGTTGGAAGGGACATTTAAAAGTCAGGTAGTTCAAACCCCCTACCATGGGCAGAGACATCATCTACCAGAGCAGGTTTCTCAAAACCCCATCTGACCTGACCTTTGAGTTTTTCCAGGGATGGGGTGTCTGTCACCTCTCTGGGTGACCTGTTCCAGTGTTTTACCACCCTCATTGTAAAAAATGTCTTTCTTATTATACCTAGTCTAAATCTACCTTCTTTTAGTTTAAAACCATTAACCTTTGTCTTATTGCAACAGGCCCTGCTGGAAAGTGCATCCCCATCTCTCTTACACTCCTCCTTTAGTACTGAAATGCTGCAATGAGGTCTCCCCAGAGCCTTCTTATCTCCAGGCTGAGCAACCACAACTCTCTCAGCCTGTCTGCAGAGGAGAGGTGCTTCAGCCTCTGGTAATCTTGGTGGTCAATCTCTAGACCCATTCCAACAAGTCCATGTCTTCCTGTGCTGAGGACCTCAGAGCTGGATGCAGTACTTTAGGTGGGGTCTCACCAGAGTGGAGTAGAGGAGGAGAGTCACCTATATTAAACTTTTCCAAGCTTTCTGGTAAACCTTTTGGTAAACAACCAATTTTTCTTTATTACTGTACAATGTAATTGGAGTATGTTTATGTAGTATATTAATAACATTGCCTTTCTGGTGTTCTTCTAGGTAAGTATGTATATTTTGGTGTAGAGGGGAAATATCACACATGTATAAATGATATTCAGTGGGCCTGGATGATAGTCTGTTTTCAATTCATGTGTAGTCTTACAATATATTTCCCATTGTTTTTAGTTTTACTTGTAAGCTATTAATAAATTTGTGGCTGGTTTTGTGCAAAAGTAAAGCACCCTCTTTAAAACAAATTAGCTAGAAACGAGTGAAAATCTGCATTCAGATTAGTCCTAGGGGGGTATGGGTTGATCATGCTTTGTGTTACTGAGCTGTACACATGGCACTTTTTGGCTGTTGGCTTACAAGAAGAGCAGACTGATGGGATGTATGATAAATGTGTTGCAAAAACATATGGTATCCCACATAGATGCTTTGGAACATTGATGTTGTTTTCATACGATGTGCTATACCTCGGAGTAAAAGCAAGACGGTTAGTAACACTTGAGACAAAGTTTGTTGCCTCTATGTGTTAGTTTCCTCTTGCAGAGCTGAAACAGGTTGAAGGAGGGGGATCCAAGAATTGGAAGGAATTAATGCTGTCTTGTGATGGCACATATTTGATGTGAAACTGGGGGGTGTTAAGGTGCTATGGAAGCAAAGTACAATTGTTGCAGTAAAGAATACTTATAAACACGGCGGGAACTTACGCAGATAAATTAATGATGTTCCTGTCTGAGGGTGAGATTTGAATTATTGAGTTTTCCCTAACACTACTTCAACAACAGTTGCAAAATGTCTTCTGTACTGTAGATTACAAAATCTATTTTAATTAAGACCATATGGGTGCATAAAGGGGACTGACTTTTTGGGGAAAACAAAAAAGCCCAAGCAATATTTGTAGCTGCTTGTTTTCAAGGAAGGAACTCTCTACAAAGCAGCAGATTGATTTGAATGAAATCATAAATGTTATTTTGTAGCAATTTTTTTTTTTGCATTGCATAGTGTTAGAAAAGATGAACAGGCAATTTGACTGTATTTGGGGAGAATATTGCATATATGTGCATATTCCCTTTAGTTGGTGAGTAATTGAAATTTAGATTTTATCTTATGCAGTGTGCTGTACTAAATAGAGCACACAGGATAGTGCAAAAGGGTGTAGGTATTTTCAATATCTTCACTTCAAAAAGCATAAAATTACAAAATGAAATTTGTTCATTTTGAACCAAAGGTAGCATTCAATTTTTGTGTTTCAAGATAGCAAGGCAAAAGTGATACTTCATTTGATGTGAGATGGTAACTAGAGGCAGAATACTTCATTTTGGACATTGTGGCCAAGTGAATAAAAATGAAGATTTAAACTGCTGAGAAAGCATCTCCTTTCTTCTGATAGCTTGAACCTTGTTTTAACTGCCCTGGATGTGCTAGGTGGAGCCCAGGTTTCCCCTCTATCCAGGGTACACTTTGACTGAACTATTGGGTAAAGAGGGAACAATTCCAGTCTCCAATGGAGGTCTTGCAACACTAGCTCTTTGTTTTTCTCCAGATGAAATTAGTCAGTGAATTTGACCTGGATTCATTAATCCTTTCGAGCTGACTGAAAACACATTTACTGAAGAAAGCTGTGCCTGCTTGAACTATATGCCCTTGTCTTGGTTGCAAACAGAGAAAAAGTGAGAACAGCTCTGTGAAATAGTCACAGATTCATAAGACCAGCTCCAGCACTACTGCTATCCTGATAGGAGGAGGAATTGAATTGAACAGCCTCTTATCTAAATTTCCCACACAAATGCTTCAGTGTAGCACATGGTGTATCTAATGCTGGAAGTGCTGTACTGTTGAGAGTTGATTTTCTTTATTTAGGTTCAGTAGTTTGCTTATCCTGGCACAGCTGATAACTTCACACAGACTTGAGCCTTGATAAGCAGAATAGGAAATATTTTCAATCCTGTGGAGTTGAAGAATGATAGCATTGCTCTGTTTCATGTTAGATGAGTAATGGAGAATTTAATTTGGTTTTGAAGTAAATACTAATAACATGCTGAGTTTGCAGTTAGATTCCATGGAGCTGTGTCTGTGTGTGCATGTGCACATGTGTGACACAAACATTATTCCCCTTTTTTTCACAGACCATGTGCTAGGATCAAGTTCTCAGCTAAGAGCAACTGAGATATGTCCAGCTTTAATGGTACCAGACTGATTTCAGTCAGCTGAACTGTCTCTTAAATCACTGGATATTTATCTCAGGAAGCTTATCTTTTGATTAATGCTGTCACAAAATTTTCAGGTGTACCTGGGTGTTTGTATGTATTGGTTTGATGGGTATGTACCAGGTTACAAGAGCTGATGTGCAGATGTGTGCTTTTTTATGAATGCATACAGCACATATGTGCATGTCCCTGGAGCCATATAGGAGATATGAGTCTTTCTGGGATAGAAAAAGAGGTTGACCTCCTCCTTACATCACATAGCCAGGCACATTTGTGATGTAATGCCTTGTTCCTTTATAGTGGTGTAAAGATCATACATATTTCTGTTCTTCTTCCTTCATCTGAAATTAATTTATGGACTTTCAGAGCCTTTTCTGTGTAGTCTAGTGTGTATTTTCTTCTGCTGAATCAATGAGAATCCAAACTAACTTCAAGAAATTCTGTGGCAGAGCTAGGACCAGATGACTGTTTTTCTCTAGAACTGAAGTATATCATCACCTCACCCAAGCATGGGGACAGGTATAGATGTTGCAATTTTAGAAGAGTATCCTAGAAAAGAAAAGTGGAGCACCAGAAAAATCCCCTGTCTGTAGAGGTAAGACAGAATTCCCACCGTCTTTCAGTAGGAATAGAATAGCTTTGCCCCTGTGACAGTGCCTAGCTGCATTTTTAGGTGGAAAATTCTGTAATGTTTACATCTTGTCACAGACCACTTCTGTGGTTCCATTACAACAGTAAGGATGTAGATAAACTTTTCACCTTGAGTACCTAACATGAAATATGCCACTCTGTATTTGGACACTTACGTAAGCAGTCAATTTCAAAGTGTTCCTATTGGCTTCAAAGGGAAAATGTATCTTTTGATGTGTGCTTAGATGCCTAAGCATAAAAACTTTGGCATCCAAAGCTTTTAAAGAACTATACTGTCACTAACATGCACAACATGTATATCTATACATAAGTAGGAACAGAGGTCCTACCTTCCAGAACATGCCTAAACAGGTTGAAGACAGAAGTCAGAGTAGTTGAGTGTGGAAAGATAAAGCTCCAGATTCCTTTATGAGAAATATAATCTCTTATAGGGATATCAGAAAGTTCTGTTTTAGGGGAAGAGTCAGAAGAGGTAGTGTGCATTTTTGATGTTGAAAGTCTGCTTGTGCATTTTAGGTTGACCATTTTCAGGAGCAGTCTATCCATACATAAAGGAATGCAATGCTGTCAAGTTTAATAAAGCTTGTCTGAACTGCTCTAAAAGAGGTGGTTTGGGAAAAAATTCAGATGCAGGACCTACTTTTTCCTCACAAATATCTTTCTCAAATTTTCTGTCTACCATTGAATGTAAGTTAAGGTAATTCCCACCCCTCTCTTATTTTATTTAATTTGACTATATAACACTCATGCAGTAAATTCTGTTGCAGTAAATTCCATTTGATCCAGCCCTGGAAATACTTGTATGATGTGTGCTCTGGAAGGTAGCCTGCTTAAATTTAGTAAATTGGTTCCTCTGCTGTAGCTAAGGTATACAGAAACTGAGACATCTATGGAGAATGATGGCTGAAAGGTCCTTTTGTTTTGCAGTTCTATTTTATATGGCAGTGCAATGTTGATGGAGCTTTTTTCATCTCTTGTACTGAATGTATTTTTATCTGATATCTCTTATCTGGTCAGAAAATTGAATTATTATTGAATGAAAAATGTAAATATATTTTTCAGAAAGTGCAATTTTAGCATAAAAATCTATCAAAAAATGTATTTTCCATAAAACTTAGGTGAACATACAGTTGAATTCTTCTGTTTAAATATTCTTGAAATGTTTTTAATGTTTAATTATTGTGAAAGCATTCAGCACTGCTAATAATTCAAGATTATTACTAAACTCTGCAATCTGGAATGGACTGAAACTACCTTGGAAAAATATTCTGATACATTACATATGTATGTATTTGTGTACTTGTCTTGATTGCTGATATGGAATGGGAAAATGGACTTCAATTCACTCACAAAAAATAACAAGATTAGCTATAGCAATGTGCCCATGAAGTATTTTTCCTGATATTTAACCAAAATTGGTTTTATTCAGTATGTATGGCCATTGTGATAGCAATAATAGTGATGGTAATGATAGTAGTAAATATCCAAAATCTGAATCAGTGTGTTCCAGAATGCTTTATAAAAGATATATATTTCTTAAATGAGTAAGCCAACTTTTTTCTATGCTCTTAGAGATGTATATAGATAAATAAGTCACATGTACCTGGACTAATACAAGGCTTTTCAGTGGTAAGGGTAGTGATCATCTCATGGTAGTGCAGACTGGGCTGTGGGTGAGGTGCAGTGGCTATCTAGAAGAGTTGGGCTATTCTGTTACAGGTGAGGTGGCCTCAAAAAGACAGAGGGCCTGAGTGGGAAAGTAGTAGGGGACCAGGCTTTTTTTGAGTTATACCCCCACTTTATGGGGCTATGGGTATGAGCATGGGGACTTTGCAGAGTGTGTATCCTCCTCTCCTCTTGCTTTCACTGGATCATAGACCTACTTTGCACCTTTCCAACCACAGGTGCCCTGTTCAGTTTATAGGCACTGGCCTGATGCCACCCTGGCAGCCTCACAGAAAACATCATTCATACAACCTGCCTCTTGGGCTGCTGGGGAGGAAAAGGGATGGGGAGAGGAAGAGGCTAGAGCCATAGCTGAGTTCTGTCATGGGAACAGGAGGGCATCAGGTAGGAAGGGAGAGTCTGAGGCAGGGAGCTACTAAGTGCTGTGGCCAGAGAGGGGCTTTATGTTCTGGGTTTGCTGGGAAGAGAGTAAAGATGACAGTCATT
>NW_008672948.1:38116-50308 GCF_000695815.1 Acanthisitta chloris
AATAACTTTGAAGCTTAAAAAAAAGTTTCGAATCTGTAGATGTGCAGAGTTTAAATTGCACTTGAATTCCAACCTGACAAATGGCAGCCTTACCATCTGTAGAGTTTGCCTGCAGGCCATGCTGCAGAATGGCTTTAGTGAGAACTGTGAATCACCACTATTAGCACTTGTAGCTCTGGATACTCCGAGGAAGCAATAACCCAGAGGAACTGTTTGTGAGGTTTCAGGAAATCAGAGCATCTCAATGTGCACTCCAGCTCTTTAAGGTCAGGAAAGATATTTTTTTTCCACTGTTACAGTGGTAAGAAGATGCATTTTCTTTTCTAAGATAATGGACTATAACAGTCAAGGGATTAACTGAGACCTTGAAATAAAGAACCCAATACAAATTTTTCAGCAGCTTGTTTTCCTGATGTGCTTCAGAATTTCTTTGATCTCTGGTTCATTCTTAATTCAGAAATTATTTATGACAATGTGCCCCTCCAGTTTTATGCTGTAGTGAAGTTCATCTGAATAGCCACCTTCAGCAAATCAGAATTCTTATTCTTTCTAAGAATTATATCACATTTTGAATAGATATTTTGTTTCATGTCCAGCTGTCTGGTATTGTTGTCATACTCCCAGGGCTGTGATAGAAGTTGTAAGTGAAACAGAACACAGTGTAAGTTATTCTGTTTTCATGACTGGTTTGGGTCATACTTATTCAAGTTTTTAAAGGCAGATGTGTTTTCCAGAATGACAAGGGTAGGTAGGTCATATGGTAGCTCTTTACACAGTTTCATTTATCTGGGCCTCGATTTACAAGGATTTGAAATGATGTCAAGTTACTTTCCTGCCTAGTGAAATTGCATAACTGTAACAGCTTGCAACAGTCTTAGCATTCATTCACTTCATTGCTGTCTTATAGTTGAATTGGAATGACAGAAACAAACTAAGTGTTTTTAATTCTTTCCTGGGGCTGAGGATGTTGAACAGGAAGGATATTAAATGTCATGAGTCAGATTATCACTTAGCACAAATTGGAGTAATGTCACTGAAGTCAAAGCACTGATTTACACCTGCTGAATGTGTTTCCATAGTGTCAATGCTGTGAATAAGGGCACCAATTCCTCCAGTGCAGGGCTTCTAGTTCTTATAATAAATTCTGATTTGCAGATGTCAGCAGGGAAGGTCTCTGCCTGGCAATAAACTAATTCTTATGAGCAGTAATTACTTTGAGAGAGCTTTCAATTGTTAAGAAAATTGTGAGAGTTTAGGACTAATGACTTCTAGAGACTTTGCATATTCAAGTTTTGATGCAAACTGGTTATTTGGTGAAGAGTTTCATAGGGCGTGTACAACTTACTAGTATCCTCTAACTTTCTGAATTTATGAAATGTACAGGTCCAGTGGGCAGTGATGACTGTTGGCAAAGGCTTTTAAAAACATCTGGGAAGTTACAGCTGTACAGAGTAAAGTCTGAGTTTAAATCTCAGTTGAAAGTGCCCTGCCAGCCTCAATTTTTTGGCAGTCAGAGAACTACAGGTCTCTTTTTGAAAGAAAATGGCTTTTTCCATGTGTCTTATGTAATATATGTGAGCATTGCACTGAACCATTTTTTGTCAATAGCAAAAAATGTGGTTGGTTATATACAGGCATCAGGTAGCACTCTGACAAGATGAAAAGCGGGTACCATGCCAAATGTTCAGCTTCTTTGAAAAGACTAATTCCATTTTGAGTGAGCATTCAAAGCAGTTACAGGCAATTTTTAATGTATTATTCTACAATGACACCCTTGCTTTTGAAATGTAAACTCTTCAAGAACTTCAATTGAGAGCCGGGTAATAGTTTTTAGATGACTGAAAAATACCAGGTTGGTAGTGCTATTAACTTTTTTCAAATGGAAAACTTGGACTTTTTATTTAGACTTTCTGCTGTGTCTGTGAACTAGAAAGTGCTTTTTCCTTTGTGCTTGAGTTGGGAGTGCTGTGCACACAGAGGAAGCTCCAGAGACACAGTCATGTCCCAGAGGCATAACCTGTCTTCAGTGCCACTGCTGTTCTGAGTCACTTCTTCAAAAGGTGCAGGGTACTTCGAAGTTCATTCTTGTGGGTGCCTATGCTGCAGCTACTCAAAATAATACACTTTCCAAATAGAGATACATATACTGTTTTGCAGCAGGAAGGTCTGGAGGGAGGCCCTGCTACAAAATCTCTGTGTTTGGGTAAATCTGGAAGGTTGACAAGGTGTAGAAAGAAGGGGTGAAGCAATATTCTGCTTTCATGGAATAGCTGGAATACCAGGTTTCATAGCAGGAATATGCCATGCTTTCTAATGAGTTACTAAACACAAGGCTAATTAAGGTTCTGGTATCTATTGTCATGGTTCTGGTAAACAATATGTATGAGATCCTTTATCTTCTGAAGGATCTCAGTGTTTTAGTTTGTGCTTATGTAGCCCCACATAGTTGCTTGCTCACTCCCCTGTGGTGGGATGGGAGAGAGAATCAGAAGTGTAAAAGTGAGAAAACTTATGGGTTCAGGTAGACATTAAACTGTAAAAATGTAAAGCAAAAGCTGTGCACACAAGCAAAGCAAATAAAGAATTCCTTCACTGCATCCCATGGGCAGGCAGGTATTCAGCCACCTCCAGGAAAGCAGGGCTTCATGATGCACAGCAGTTACTTGGAAAGACACAGAACAAACCTTCTTCCCTCTGCTCTTTATTCTGAGCATGGTGACACACGATATGGAATATCCCTTGGGTTAGTTGGTCACCTGTCCTAGCTGTGTCCTCTCCCAACTTGTACACCTCCAGCCTCCTTGCTAAGAGGTGGAAAAGGCCCTGACTCTGTGTAAGCACTCTTCAGCAGTAATGAAAACATCCCTGAATTATTAACAGTTTCCAGCACAAATCCAAAACATAGCCCATACCAGCTACCCTGAAGAAAATTAACTCTACCCTAGCCAAAACTAGCATAGTAGCACATAGGTTCAGTCCCACTTCCACACTGGTGTAATAAAGGATGGATCTACAATGAAATAGTAGATTTTGAAATAGTGATTGCAGTTGTGTGAAATACCCTGGTTATCTGTGAGATGATAGTAAAGTGGGGAACAATGCTAGGTGATTTCTGTATCCCTTAGGAAGATGTTGCTACTGACGGCTATGGTTTCTTTTATTACCAGTCTAACCAGTTTTGAAATAGGTAATCTGCATGTGATATAACTGTATAGTGAGAGTGGAGTTACTAGAGTCATTAGTTGTGATATAACTACTGCTGAGTGTCCAGGGTTGTGAAGAATGTATCATTCTACTTGAGAGGCATTTATTACCCAACCCGAAGAGTTTACATTAGTAACTCCTCTTTTCCTTACAGAAAGTCATAGACTTCCCTATATTTTTAATGAGCATAAGAAACTCCCTAAAAAGTGTTTTTTACATTGAAGCTGAACAGTCTGTTGTACACAGCTGATGCATGCATGTGTTGCGTGCAGACTTCATACAATTCTGAGCATAATGCATGTAAGGTAATGCTTTACCCATAAGAGAGCAGGAAGGTGTGTTAAGCCCCGAGAAAACAGTTCCCAAAGGCTGCTGCATATTTGGAAAGAGCTGAAACAGAAGTAATGATGTGTTGAGAGAGGAAAAAGCTGTCATTTGGAGAGACTGAAACAAGTAGTCCCTACTTCAGCACATCATCTTAATTAGGTACCTGAAGCTAGAAGCCTAAACCCAAAGACATGAATATCTCCCTGTTGTGCACCCTATTCCCTTCCCCTCCCCTTATTTTTGTGCTGAGCATTTATATCCAAGCATGTATTCTGGAGAACACCCAAGAGAATTGGGAATTGAGTCTCAGGAGGCTACAGGACTGAATACTAGCTCTGCATCTGGAGCTGCTAGTAAAGCCTGTAAAGAGTTGTGAACCTTTGGGTTCTTTCTTTCTGTCTCTCCCTGGATCTCTGTTAACTGTTAGCAAGTGTGTGACATTGGCAGTGTCCGGGAAGCAGAAGGCATGTCTGTCTACATTTGGATGGATCCATATCCTCTCTCACTCCAGCAGTCTATTACTTCCTCTCTCTCACTTAAGACTGCAATTAGCACTTTTTTATGACTTTGAAATATTAGAAGGGGAAACCGTGATGGATAGTAATGTAGATGCTTGAACTTTTGGGGAACATTCTTTTCATGTAGTGGTGGTGTCAGCTGCTTCTTTGGCTCTGTCTGGTTAATATTTTTTTCTCTTGGTGGATTTTGAAAATGAATGTACACTGAAGACAAGACATCAAGGTTATTTTAAGTCTAAACTTAGTAGAATAACTGGATGACTTAAAGTGCTTTAAAATGCTTTGTTCTTCAGTAAGGGGTAGATGTTTTAAGGTTTGCCTTTCAATAGTCATTACCCAACAGGACAAATAAACACCCTATGAAATATAATATGCTAAAATAGTTCATATTTTGTGGCTATTAACTCTTGCATCTAAAACCATTCTAAATGTGAGCAATTTAAAGAATCTCCTGTATGGTGTTTTCATGAGGGATGTGATTCCCACAGCTTTTTTTTTGTCAACCTAGCACTTCTTGATGGTCTCTTTAATTGGCTGCCTGCCACCTTGGTCCACAATGCATAATATGCCATCTATCCATGTTCTAGTGCAAGCATGAAACTTACTAAATTTTATTTTTCTGACAGTTAAAATTGCAAGCTTCTTTCCAATATGTTAAAATATAAAAACCCAACCTTTTTAAAAAAATTCTTTCTAATAACTTGGGTTTGAAAATCTAGTTTGCATGTAACAAAAAGTAGCTCAAGATCCTGGCAATGCGTTCGGCTGTAAACTTCTAACTTGAGGTGCTTAAGACTATGATTGTGGTGGAGTTTTTTTAGAGTTGAAAATTGTATTATGGACACTTGTACTACAGAGTTGCTTTTAATGTTTGGGGAACAAAACTTGGATAATGAGGGGGTGATATAGCAATAATGTGAACTTTATTTTTCATGAGGAGCAGGGCAGAGATGTTATAAAGGCTTAGAGTGAGGGTGGTGATCAGAAAACTAGATAAGTGTCTTTAGTGGGTTGTTCTGGATGCTGCTAATATTGAAAGACATGAAAAGGCTGATGATTTTTATTGTACTTTAAAATAATGGAACGATACGTTAATCTTCTGTTGACTTAATTTTGAATGCTGTAACTAATTTTTGTACTATTACCTCAAACAGATCCTTTTTATGTGACTTACAATGTGAGAATGGTGTTTTGACGTGGGAGTTGTGACAATAGGATTTTGTAGTGAAATTACTCTCCCTGACGTTAATGCAGCATTGCCAAATGCAAGGACATTGTACCATAATACTGCACTGATGCCAGGTAAAGTTTGGGTCACATTCATTCTACTGGTCTCTGAAAATAACAGCCTGAATTGCAGAAATATGCAGTTCTTCTATCCCATGCCCATTAATTATGTGGAAATATTCCAATAGAGTAACAGAGCTTAGACTGACGCTGTACTATTTCATATGTAGAAAAAGGATCTGCTACAAATTTTACTGGGCTTGGATATCAATGAGATCTCGTTACTGTCCTTGTAGTAGTGCATGTTAGTCTAATGATTGAAGAAAGAGGAGCCCAAGGTGGCAGGACAGTAAATCTTAATAGCTTAATATTGAAGACATCAGTTAAGATCCCAGTTAGGAAAACTAAAAACCCATAGCCTAATCTTGTACATAGAATTGAATCATTTTACTCTCTAAGTCATTGCTCTTGGCAGATCAAAATATCAGCTACATTATTTAAAAAGTGCCAGATTGGTAAATAGTAATAATAATGATAAAAAAGATAAATTCATGGTCTGAAGGGGATAAGGGGAAAGCTTTGCTGGTTTGAAATGAATCTAATTATGGGTTTGTGGTTTTTGTTTTGTTTTTTAAAGGCCAGGAAGAGTAGATGTCAAACAAGGTAAATATTTTATTATTATAGCATCTGCTGTACTTGTTTTGTGAAGTACAGGGTGGTTTCTGTTACTAGCTCTAATTCTGGTTAACAACATGTAACAATTTTTGTTTTTAAACAAAAAGAAGACAATATCCCTACTATGTCTTAGCACCAAAAAAGAGCCTCACAGTCTAGGATGATCAAGGAAAGACACCAAACTTAAATTCTTCAGGCTCAGTCTGTCTGCTTTTTAAATTTTTTCATATGAGGACACAGTGTTTTACCTACTGGTTCTGTGTCCACACAGGGTGTAATTGAATCTTTTATTAGTAGCCATTACTTTCTCACTGAAAAAAACCCCAAACTGTTGTAACATTGGTGAATCACGTGGAAAATAACAGAGAGAAGAAATCATTGCATAGTTCCTTGGTGCATACGTAGTCCTGGTCCCCTGTCCCAAAACTAATGTGGTAGAACTAGAAAAGTCATAGAGAGGGGTGAAAAGCTGACCAAGGTTACAGAGCTTGTTCTATGTAAGGAACGGCTGAAACTGTTCGTATTGAACGAGGAGCATATATTGCTGTGTGCAACATCTCTGCTGATCCAGAAGTGGTGAGTAGATAATGACAATTTGCTTGTCTCCTTAATCCTTGATTGCACACAAAACTGGTTTGCTCACAGTAAGCAGAGCTAAATGACCTTTGTGCAATGTACAACTTGTCTGTGGAAGTCCTTGTCACAGAAGATAGATGATGATGATGGTGTATGTGGATTCAGAAAGAAATGTTTATGTCTGTTAGGCACAAACCCTTGCTTCAGAAAACACCCGAGCTGCTGTGTTGTTGGGACAGTTTTCTGAGAAAATGTCATTATGTACCACTGCCCTGTAATGACTATCCCCAAACTTCCCTTTGGTCTGATAAACAAATTCTTGTAAGTGCTTGAAACTAGTGAAGTATCTTCAGAATTGCTTGGCACATTTAAACTTGCTCCAAAAGTTAGAAAATACATCTATACCACTGAAAAAGCTACACAGTCAAATTTGAAAAGCTGCATTGTACAAATAAGTTGATTGTTTTCCACTGCATGTGGTACTTTTTTTACTTTGTGTTTAAAGAGTGTTGCAAGAATGGGTGAGCAATGTTAACACAGGCTGCAGATGAGTTCCTAAAGAGCAAAAGATCAAATTTTGTTTGTGCCATCTAATGTATTGGCACAAATTACCTAAGATTTACTCTATAATATAGAGTTTTAAAATGATGCTGTAGTTTTAGCTGTGTAGGTGTCTTTCTCTGCTAGGGGCACTTTTGGTCAGAGACAATGCATTAGTGGTATGAGCTGCTGAAAAAAAAAACAAACCAGCATCTTCCCTGTTTATGCCTCTGATTTTTCTTTTTCATTTTTAAAAGTGATTGTCACTTAAGAATAGGACAGCAGTCATACTTGTTTGCCATTCAGAGAAACTAAGTACCTCATTTAGACTTCCGCTTAACAGTTGAATATCTGAATAATTTTGTGTATCTTGAGAGAAGTGTCTTGACAGGAGCCACAGAGATGAATCTGTGGTGATTTACGGAAGTGTAAATTTTGCAAGCTTCATAAATGAACTTAATCTTGGAGATTGTGTGAACCTGTGTTAAGCAGAATATTTGTCCAAACACATATAATGATTCCAGACCTGAGCATATGAAACAAGCTCCATAAACTAAATTCTATATGGTGGACTTCTATTTTCTGAATGTAAATGGTTTTGGTACTTAGTGAGGTGCAGCAATTACAAGATTAAAACTTCCATACTAGGCAGTTTTGCTTTAATACTATAAATAATATAATACTTTTTATTCTCTGTGAGTAAACTATATGCTTGAATTCTGCTTTCAGAAGCAATGTCTTCTAGGCTGTACAAAAAGAATGAATTTTTTTTAACAATGCCATTTGTAACGTACAGAACCACAGAAAAAAAGAACCACAATTAGATGATTTTTAAAGGGAAAAAAATCTATTAGATGCCCCAACAGGCAAGGAATGTTTTTATCTAATGTTTTTTATTCAGGGGTACTGCTCTTATACTGCAACAGTACATATTTTTCTATATTACTCTATTTTTATATTATTATTTTCTATAAAAACACCAAACCCCACCCCCATCAAACCCACCCTCAACATCTCCTGTTCACCTAGGCTTTTGAAAATGACACTACTAGCCAGTGACTCCTGTTAATTTAAACAAACATCAGTAGTATTATTTCATAAACCAAAGACAAATCTGACCTCAGGTATCCCCAAAATAATTTGAAAAATCTTGAGCTTTGAGGTTTTAAAACACAATGGAAAGTGAGATAGAATTTTTTTAATGAAATAGGAATTACCAATGGTCTAAAGCCAGAAAGCAGTAAATCTTATTCCTGTATGGCAGCATGTACTACTGAGGAGTTGCATGACTCTCAAGTTTCTAATTTTTAATTTAGATAGGTGTTAAATTTGAAAACTGCATGGTACATAAATCTTTCTGCTCATTACTTCCCTCAGAATGTCATTGAGCAAAAGTGTTTAGCTTTGTTCCCACTTTCATCTAAACAGTAAAGGATTTAAAAATCTTGATTAGATGTTCTTGTTTTAGGAAATAAAACCCAGTTTGAGCTGTTCCATCACTTTGATTCTTTTCTTCCTTAGAGGTGACACCTCTTGTTGAGAGTTTTTGATTCTCTTAAGTTGTAAATGGTTGTAAATAATTGAGTTTTCTCCTGATGAATGAGAGATTTAAAACAAAATAGTAGTAACTATAAACTGGAACATGTCTTTTGGTTCAGTGGATTTTTCCAGCACTTGGTGCACTTCAGTCAAGATCAAATGACTTTCTAAAAGATGTGCTTTATCTCCTCTAGAAATTACGGGGCTGCTCAAAATATCAGTTGGTGAAATTCAAGAGATCCAGTTAGATGGTTCATCATAATGCTTTCTTCCAGATTTTAGTATGTGAATTAATTGAATTTTTTGGTCTCTTTGTCAGGCAATTCAGTCAGATTTCTTGAAAAAGTTCATAGAATAGGCAGTAAGCCATCATAACAGCCATAGAAACATAGTCTTCAGACAGAACTCCTCCCACTGATGCCCTGATTACAGCCTGAATAAGGATTTGCTCTCTGGAAGAAGACCTAACAAAGTATGAATTGTGCTGCATAAATGCATTTCCAGTGCAGGGTTACGCAGGAGGTAAAAGGATGAGTGCAATTCACATATAGAGTGAGTGTGAAGTAAAGGAATTAATTTTGGTTAAGTGTTCACAAAGGCATCAATGGAATTATTAATCCCAGAAAGCCATTAATTGCTATTTGCTCTTGTAATAGCTATAAACCTTTTTTTTTAATTGAAAGGATAAATAATTCCTAACTCTGCATTTTTTTTCAGTGTAATTTTGAATGATATTTTCAGAAGTTTTTGACTGGTTTGATAATAAACTGAGGCTTCTAGTGTGCCATGTTCAGAAAGTAAATGGGAGAGATCTTGAAAACAGAGTTTATTTACTTGAATAGGTGAACAGGTGTTGTTAGGCATAAGGAAGCTCTGGGAATCTGCTTCACTTCAAACCCCAGCTGCAAAATTAATGTATGACTTGAACTTACACGGATGATTCTTTTCATACCAGCCTAGTGTAAACTAAATGAGTCCTGAAGGACAGTTATATGACATACCTCTACTCCTCTGTCAGGTTTTAGTCAATACACCTCCTATTACAGCTGACCTATGTGCAGTTTTCTGAAGCACACGTCTACCCTTAAGGAGGCTGTTATGGTGATTTTGAAGTGTAGAGGTTTTTGTCTTTAGAATGGTGCCTGAATTTAGGAATGGATCATTGGATTTTACCTGAGTGTGCTAGGGCACCTGAATGAGAGAATACATTAACACTGGATGCATGCACATCTTGTCTGGCAGTAATTGACTGCATAAATAGTTTGGCATTTCAGTTGACCTGCAGCTGAAAAAATTACTTAGAAATGTGTAGCAACTTGCTGAATTAGCTGAGGAAGCTCAGTTCACAAGGAACAGAATTGTAGGTGTGTAATTTTACCTTGAAAGTAACATTTTTTCATTATGTGTAACCTACTGGACTTGACTGTTTTGCAGATCATGGTGATGTCTTGTTATAACTGGACATACTGTAACCTGATGTAATCAGGCCAATAAAGTGTTGAAAAAACTCAGGGTTAAAGAATGCTGCATGCTTGCCCTACAAAAGGGAAAATTGTTTCCATCTGCTCAAATTAAATGTTGATTTAGACTTCATTTTCTGAAATGTAAACCGTGCTTTTGAAAGAATTGCTTGGTAAATACCTTTGGTTTTATTATATGGTTTAGGAATAAATTGAACAGAACTTCAGGTCTGTCTTGTCTTCCTCTGGAAAAGATTTCATTCAATTGAGCAATGTATTCCAATGTAAGTATATACAATACAGCCCCTTTTGTCGACTCAGCACTTTGTATACCTGATTGAGGGCTATTAAACTCAAATCTGATGCACTGGCAGAGTTAGCTGAGTCTTGTTTAACATAATTAAAATTCTGTGGTCAACTTTTTCCCCCCTGCATTCCGCAGCCAAAAAAGCCAATGTGTGCTGCATGAATGGCCTTTGTAGACAATCTGTGCCCACTGAAGTGCTTTTGTTTTTTGTAGATGTCTTCTGTATGGACATTTTTGAATGTCTCTTCAGTGTGAGTTAAACTGCTAATACAAGTACCTAGAGTGATCTGGATGTCTGTTCAATCTCAAGGAGCTTTAAGGTTCAAACAAGGGTCTACTGAAGAGCAAATCAGTTAATGGTTAAGACAAAATGTAGTCAGCCAAATAAAGAAACCACAGTTCACATAGCTGACATCATCCTATAATATCTCCCAGACAACACTGTGCTTTCTTATGTGTTTGATCCATTTTTTTCTTCTGCAGACACAAAGATTTCAATTGACTTGAGTGCTCCAGAGGCCAAGTTCTCAAAGGTATTTGAGTACTTAAAGGTACGCATAGAAATCTCTTGGGATTATAAAAATAATGCCTAGGCACTTAGTTCCCATTTGTGATTTTAGGGACACCAATTTGCATTCCTAAATACTGAAATACTTTAGAAGTTCAGTAGGCAAGAAGGTCTTCCATTTTTCTGTGAGGTCTCTCAGGCATCTATTTGCCTGCTACACAAAAAAGTCAGTGTGGAAAGAGGTGAGAAAAGACTGGAAGCCAAAGAGCTGATGTTACTGAGCTTGTTTACCACAGTGAGCAATCCATTTGACATATTTGGTGCTTGTTTATGGAGATGTGATTTACAGAATGAAAAACTATGGCTGTCTGATGTTTAAAGCATGACTGAATCCTTCATCTCTGGCATTCTTAGTGTTTATATTGACAGCCAGTGTCAGAGAGAGAGGTCTCAGACATTCTCTTGTAGTACAGCCTCCTCTTGGGTACTAGAATCACTTATGAGGCTTTTACCAGCTTTTTTCTTGGACAGCAAAGATTGGTTGTCATTTGTTGCAGAACTACTCTATTCCCTCAAAATGGTGATGAGGCAGTTTTCCATCAGTGTGCTCCTTCCATCTTTTTTTGAACTTCCATTTTTTTTTGCTTGTTTCTGTACTTCCATAGTTTCCATCATTATTATAAATGGAATGTGATTTTTATGCTGGTTACTTAGGCTAATAATGCATCATTGTGATGGTCATGATTAAGTCAATATCTTGGCAGTGCAAAATGAAGTCTTACAGCAATGATGAGTTATACTGCATACAGCTATCTGGAAAATAGCTTAGGTATCTGCTCTAAATGTTGTAATGATATGAATATATTTAGAACTCAATTGATATTGATAGCTATTGTTTAGCGATCCATTATGTTGCAATCTCTTTATTACATGGGTCATATTTTGCATTATGAGTGCATTTTTAGAGTTCTATAAACCTTTTCCTTACTTATGTCATTAATAATCATGATGGTAATGAACATGTAAGGTTTCTGGATATAATAGAACACCTGTCAAGGTACAGAGTCTCAAGGAGACAGGGAAAAACATTCAGTGGGAGCCTGTTTTCAGAATTGTATTGCTTCTCTAGAAATGTGGATTTCAGTGGTTTGAAATTGCACTTGGTGTTGAAGAGAGAGTGCATTTAGAGAAATATGTTTTTGATTACAATGGCTTTGCATATGGGAAATTGGAAAATGTTGTTTTCAGTGATTTCTCACAGTAAATCTAAATGATGTGGGGGAAAAAACCAGATGAGCTATCAGTTTGGCA
>NW_008672948.1:50318-54055 GCF_000695815.1 Acanthisitta chloris
CAAATCTGGAAGCTCAAGTCACCAACACAACCATGGAGCTTACCAAAGCCCAAAGGCTGATTAAGGCATTTCAGCAGTATTTTACTCTTCATGCCATTATGCTTAGGCATGACTTCCAGCTAGCTATACTGATGACACTCTGGGAGGACTGTTGGTGTGCATGGGGTGTGTGCATGGGGTAGGGAGGAGAATCTAGGGAGACGCAGAAGAATTTATAGTCACCAACACAACCATGGAGCTTACCAAAGCCCAAAGGCTGATTAAGGCATTTCAGCAGTATTTTACTCTTCATGCCATTATGCTTAGGCATGACTTCCAGCTAGCTATACTGATGACACTCTGGGAGGACTGTTGGTGTGCATGGGGTGTGTGCATGGGGTAGGGAGGAGAATCTAGGGAGACGCAGAAGAATTTATCAGGATATGTAATCAACTTTAGTGACTCGTTTAGGTCTGCTATAGTAATAATAATAGTTACAAAGTTAATGAATTCAGTCTTTTTATCCTCCTAATTTGTGATAGAATAATGGGTTTTAAGGACTGGCTCCTGCTCTGGCCAATGCAGGGAATTTGTGGCTTTGCTTTTCAATGCATCAATCAGGATTGAGATTCTGTAGCACCACTAAGTCCTGTCCAGCAAGAGAGAAGTTGCTGCTTCTTTAAAAATGTGACTTTTGCTGTGAATATATGTGCTGTAAGTCGTTGCTTTCTGCTGCCTTGGAGGCCATGCCCAAATCACTCAACTGTATCTATTTCTTATCTTGTAATCATTATAGGCAGTCAAGTCTCTCTTCATCTGTGGGTGAAGCTAAAAAATACAAGGTGTAGATGGATGTAGAAATTGTCTTCTAAAGATCAGCTCGTGTCCATAGCCACTGCTATCTCAGATAAAGTGCTGTTGTAGAAGTGGCATACAAACATTCCTCTGAGACAGGTATTATGGAGCTAGGTCACTGAGGTGTATAGACCTCATTCTTCAAACAGAAATTCTGAGTAGGGAATTTATTTATTTATCCTGCGTGCAGAATTTATTCAGAAATTCAAATACTATTTAGACTCATTGATAGATGGGACAGTGTGTGGACAACAGGATATATATTGAGAGTTCCCACCCTGTGATTATGGTGGTATATTGAATCTTTTGGAGGATAATGCTCATGGATGTAGTTTTGAATTGTTATAGGTCATATATGTCAGTGGCATGGTATGGGAAATTTCAAATTTAGAATATAGACAGGTAGTCAGAATCCCAAGCATCATGCAGCTTTGCTTTTGCCTATTCCCTGTGTGTCTGCAGAGTGTTGCAGGAGAAGCAGTGTGGGAATGTCTGCTCTAACTTTCATTAGCTGTATTGAAACTATAGCAGCTGTGAAATAAGAAGGATAGGTAGGATTCTGGTTGGTTGAACAGCCCTTGATCACTTCTCTTAGCAGTGCTGAAAGCTGTATGATTCCAGGTCCAGCTCTGAAATTAGGGATTTGTAAACATAACATTTGGTATTGGATCCTATCAGCCTCACATGGAAAAAAAGCAACATCAAAACTGCAGTCCTCCTGAGGAAAACATACTAAATAGAAGAACTTCTCCCATGATGCACTTTGTAAGTCCTTCATTAGCGAGACAGCCTCAGCATGTCCTAAATATGACAAGCAGAAACATGAGACTACTGTACAGCTTTTGCATGCAGAATTGGACTTAGGTGAATTCCTGAATAAATGGTTCTGTGTATACCTTCACCTAAGTTATGCCAAGATGCTTCTTTTCCAATTTTGTTCCCCTTTGGAAATTTTCCTGAAGTTTTCTTAACTATCAAGCAGTCGGAAGTAATAACAATAATAGCAACAATAATAATAATAATAGCAACAATAACAATAATAATAACAGCAATAACAACAGCAATAATAATGATGTTTGATTGTGACTAGCCAAGAATAATGGTGCTACAATTGCAATTGGAATACTGTGATGGTTATGGTTTGGCTTGTAGTTATAGGGATGCCCTCATTGTAAAATGTGGCTTTTTTCTTATGGGAAGGATGTAAATTAGAGTTCTTCTCCTTTCTTATTTCAGCTAATTTTTCTTTCACATTTTCTTTCCCTGTGAAAGAAGACAGGATCAGAATTCAGAAATTAATTGTAAGATGTATTACTTGGTAACATCTCAGTCTTTGGAAGGAGGCATATGGTAACTTTATGTTAAAATGGGAAATGAATGGAAGTGTATACAGTCCAGTTAGGAAACTGAGAGGAAAACACTATACTTTTGGTTGATAGAGACTTAGAAGCTTTTTGCAGATACTATAGCAGAGCTCAAGCATGAGCATGTGTAAGAAAGGGAGTGGTGACTGTTTAATAGTAAGACCTTGAATGTCCCTTCTGCTATTCATGCAGGCACTGATATTATTTACATCTCTATAACCATACTTTAGGGCTGAGCCAAGATTTTTAAGTCTTCCCCTCCAGCTAATTGATTATCTGATGTGAGCTCCTTTGACTTGGCAGTATCATATATACACCAAGTGAGGTACAGGGGCAGCTGGCATCCTCATTTCTAATTTCAATGTTTGGCAGCTTCCGATATCAGCACGGGGCATACTGAAACACTTGGCACTTCACCCAAAAGTAATGAAGTCTTTCACTTAACCCAGTGTGAGGGTAAACAGGATGTTAGCCAGAGTTGCTTTGGTGTCAGATATCAGATTAAGGATAAAACACACAATAATTTATGGACTGAACTAAAAGTTCCTATTTTAATATTTCATTTTTTTTAAAATTTACATTATTATGAGTCCATTTACATGTTTTTCTTGTATTTAAGTTGTAAATTATTATCTGGATATGACTACAAATATAATTTAAGTATTTCTTTAATTTAAGGCTAATTTCTTCTTCTTCTTGTCAGGTTGAGGAGATGATACACAATTTCCTTCATAGTACACCTGCTGTGGCTTCAGAATTCCTGTCTAACCTTGTGTTTCTCAACTTTTGCTTCTGTAGACCCTTGTCAAATTCTACATGAAATGCCACTCATTTCTGAGAGGAAGAATTATGAAAAGTATGGATGTGTGTAGTGGTGCAGAACAGAATATGGGGTTCTCAATTAATGAAGTATTTAATGGTATTAATAAAAGTGATTAATAAAGTACTGGGAGAGATGATACTTAGAATTGCTCTGTAATGTAATTGTCTTGTTCAGGACAGAAGGTATAATTGGTCTAATGTGGACTTTTAAGCATTTGATAAGATGAGAAACTATTTAGCTGTACAAGGTGGGGTTAGTTCAGGAAGTGTATGTAACAAAGTGCCCAGGGAGACATGAAGATTTTACAAAGATATACAAGGAGTTCTATAAACAGGATTCTACAGTTCTTGTCCTCAACAAAATTTTATGTGATATTTTCTTGAATAAAATAAGCTCAGAAACTCAGAATTCTACCTACAAGGAGGAATAAAAGAAATATCATCGATGAAAGACAACCAGAAAACAATGTATAGAATAGATCTTGAGCACTAGAATAATAAAATAGAGATAAATCAGTCTAGTTCAAGGTAAAAAGTCATGCATTTGAGGAGTAGCAATCATCATAATTTCAACTGTAAGATGGGAGGGCCAGCAGGTGGAGAAGAAGAAACTGCTAATGCCATTGTGCAGGATATTGCCAAAGCCTTAGCTGGAATATTGCATCACTGTGTTCAAAATGGTGAATTCATGCTGGGGCATGGGCATACAAATCACTG
>NW_008672948.1:54078-69682 GCF_000695815.1 Acanthisitta chloris
GAAGCTGGTTTATTTGGCCTTGCAAAATGAAGATGAAGAAAAATGCTTCTTGCCTGTAAATGAATTGAACAGTGCTCTTCACCAGGGAAGAAAAAAAGATATTTAAGCTCAGGGATAATGTTGGCACAGGAACAAGGAGGTATAAACTGTTTACAAATGAAATGAAGCAAGGAATCTGTTTGTTGAAAGTATGAGTTTCTACATGTTCCTTCAGTAGAAAGAGGAATAGGAAAAATAAACTAGCTGGACTAGGTAGGTAGATCAGCTTATGTCAAGGTTCTTTGGAGTCTTGAGAAATTGAATTTGTTTGACAAAAGGGCATACGGAACCAGAGGAGTTCTTTTGAGTCCCTTATTTTTACTGTGAAAGTTCAGATATCTGTGATCAAGCACAGCTTGATTTTTATGAGAATAAACAGATAAATCCCAGTCCTCCTGTGTCTGGGATGATAGCTGATAAACAAAACAAATAAACAGAGACCTATTAGGTTTCCATCTCTTTCCAGTGTCAAATGTTTTCTTTGTCTCTGGCCTTTGTACTGTGTCTACTTTTACGTGGCCTGCAGCCAGATCTCCTTAATCTGTGATTTCATGACCTTGCAAAGTTAGTTTAGCTGTATACAGTGCCAATATACCTGGGAGGTTTCCAGGAAAATCTTGTCTTTGGTAAGGTGTACTGGCACTTCAGTAGGTGGCACTCTTCACTTTGGGTCTTGCCCTAAATCCTGTTTTATCTCAGGAATGAGGAGGTTGCAATTTTGCCCGGGTCCTTAGCTAACTTCTGTTTTGGCAAATGTTGATTTCCCTGAATTCCTCTGTGTTGTTTCTATGCTGTGCATTTTTCCTCACTGAAATATTTGAAGTAAAGTCGCCCAAACATTGGAATTAGATCAGAGAAGGACCCAATAAATGGGACAATCAACTTCCTCTTGCAGAAATGTTCATCTTGCAATAGCTCAGTGGTTTCCATTAAATTGTTCCAGATGGATTTGGGTAGAGCTGAACTGTAGTTGTTGCTCCTCCTGGATAATATTTTGCATGCTGTCTAGGCTATTGTGGTTGGTGCCATGGTATTCAACCCATGGTATATCTAAATATCCATGTTGGTGGTCTGTAAAGGAGCCAGCTCTGTTTATCTGACATTCCCCTTACACATGGGGTCTTGGTCTAACGAAACTTCACAGGAAGGAAAGTTTGCAGTTAAGTTGTCTTAAGAGCTCCCTAAACACACTGGCTCAACTACACCACTTCCTCAAGCTCTAATGTTCTGGACCATGGTTTTCTTTTCAGGAAATGTAGTAAGTTAAAAATATGACTTTTGAAAACCCCCAGGGAAATCCAACAGAATTTTGCTGAAATCTGTACCAATCTTGTCCCATTAAAAGAAAACTGATGTGCACCTGTTTCCTCATTGCGTATTTCTTGAGGCTTGGTCTTAACTGAAGATCCTGAGCCCTTTGCTTGATTCTCACCTATCCAAATTATTATGTTTATCTGTCTTAATCATTGGCAATCTCCCTCTGTAGTTGGTCCTCTATTAAAGGTGCTTTCCCCTGAAATAAGGGGCAGGGAGGAGGAAAAAAAGAAAGAAAAAGAATGTGGCTTCTTTTGAGTCTCTTGTTACCTTTAAAAGTAGTTTATTGTCTTAATTATGTTGTTGTATGTTTTGATGATATTCTAAATCTCACTAACAGCCAATATATATAATAAAATTAGATTTTAGTCTGGCAGCACTTGGTCCCTTTTCTGTTTCCAGTACAGTGCAATTAGTAAGTTAAGCTCTTTCTTCTGTTTATCTGAACTGTTCTTCTGGTTATGGTCTGTGGTATAGGATTTCCTCAAGACTTCAATTGTGTATTCAGCCCCTAGGCATACCATAAATAATAAATTGGTGTTGATGAAATAGCCATGTTTCCCAAAATGATTGATGTTTTTCTCTTCTACATTGCTACTTGGTGGTTTTTGTGTAATGGCAAACAGTTTTTATAAAGGTGCTAGCATGAACCGAGCTGTATTTTGTGAAAGACAAGACTTTAAACTGATGACAGCTGCTGCTACAGTAGTATTTCCATTACTCTGTACCCTCTGAAATGGTGTTTATCTTGTTTAGAAGCTTTAAATTCTGTCCACTGTAAGAGGAGAGTAGAAAGAGAACATATGACTTGAAATATTTGTACCTTACAACATGGTTTAACTAAAATTTTTGGAGGTCTGTGCTGTGAAGAATGCCTGTCATAATGTGAGACTGTTTTGAAAGTCTTCATGTTCTTTCTTACTGACTTTGCCTGCATCTAGTCAGTTATACTCTAACTTTTTTCATCTCCATATCATTCATTTTATGATAGGATTAGATCGATGACATGAAAGGTCAAAATTCGGTAATCTTCTCCCCTCCCTCCAAGCTTTGACTTTCTTTTTAGAAAAGTTTCTCTGACACCTCTGCACTCTCATCATTGATAAAAGCCACAGAAAATGTGTTGCTGCAGTGTGGGTACAAATTCTGCTGTGGCAGTGGAAGTTTCTCCTTGGTGTGCCTTTTACTGTAGCACAGGGACAGTGGTGTTCAGACTGTATCCTTGTAGCCATCAGCTTCCATACAGAGATTTGTATTGTAGCTCTCTTGTGACTGATAGCTATTGTAGTGTACACTGCAAACACGCTGACCTTTAGCAATTCCCCCTCTATCAGAACAAAGGGGATGTTTGTTAATCCCAGCCTGGTTAAGTTCTGCATTTGCTTTGAAGCTTTTTCTGTATATAAGTGTAGATTTGAAACCTTTAGAACACATTTTTAAGAACTGATAAAAGAAGGAGTTTCTAGGACACAAATATATACAGAACAGTAGAAAAATAACCAAGTTGTCTTTCATCTGCATTTTTAAATCCTTCTGAGGTAGTGTTCATGTTATAGCATGGTTATGTGAGCAACCCCTTCTTTAATGCTGTCAATGCTTTTTGACTCTTGTCACTCTGACTTGTGGATTGAAAAGATTTGCTTGCTGGCAAAGAGTACTTACATAGTGCCCTTTGCAAAAATTTGCCCATATCCTTTAGCAGTAAACTCCCCAAAGGTACAATGTCAGCTCTGTGGCCATCTTAATATCATCTTTAGATGACAATTTTCTAATTCTTGCCTTTCCAACCCTCTTTTAGACCTTACAGAAGTTGCTTCTGTCTTTACTGAAAGTTTGAATCAAGCAGATATGGATAGAAAACTAGTCTGTTTTGCTTTAAAATTACAGATAAATGAGGATTGAATGAAATAAATCCTTTTTGAAAGGAGTGGGTTTTGGTTTAGATGTTTCTTATGCTGATTAAAATGATTAGGTCTGCTGGCAGTGGGGAAAAAAAGCCAATGGTTATTTATCTTCTCTCTGTGGTGTAACCTTCTTGGAGCACTGAATTATAGCTTGCATTTCCTTCATACCCTGCAGAATCTCACTGGAATCTCTCTTGCTGCACTGTGCTTTTCAGTAGATTCAGGTAGGTTTGAGGTTTTTAAAACCTTTGTTCTTGGGCAGATGAAGGTCTCTTAATAATTGTGATTTACTTAGAAGAGATGCTAAAATAAAATAAATTTTTTTCACTTGTATTCTAGATCAAAATTTATTTCAGTGCAATCTCAGTTTTCTAGTTAAATTTTGCTTTCATTTATGGTTGTAGATATCTGAAGTAGCTTGAGTTACTTCTAAATTGGCTTTAAGTGGACACGATAAAGTTCTGGCTGCAAATTAGGAAAAACTTTCTCATCATTAAATCAAGGGTCTGGAATGGTCTTCTAATTAGAGAATGTTTGGGTAAAAAAATCCCGAAGTGTTTTGAAATGGAGTTTGTTAGGTACTGATGATAACAGTGCAACATAAAACTTGGTGACCCAAGAAGGCTCTCATATTTTTGTGTCCCTAAATGTGTCCTGTTGTAGCTTGAAAGTACAACTTGACCTAGTTATTAAAGTAAACTCTTAACTGGAAAGGATGGAGTAATTCCATTTTCCAAGGTTTAATTGTGTTTCTGAGGTGTGAGGAGCTGTGCTGACTTGTTTACTGAAGAGCTCTGCTGGGTGCTCTGTAAGTGGCAAGGAGATTGTACACACATTGCTGCAATAAAACAACTGGAAGAAAACTTAGCAAGGAAGTAGAAGTCAACATAAGAAAATAGGGAATATTCTTTTAAGAAACCTGAATATGTCCAAATAGCAAAATGTTCTTGCATTGATTTTGTGTGGAAGCTAAATGCTACTGGAGGTAATAACTAAATACTATTCAATATAGCTATATGTGTAGCTCTAATAAGTGGCTGTTTGCTGGAGGATTTTCAACATGCAGGGAAGTCTGACAGTAATGGTTTATAGTATCTCAGATTCAGAGATGGGAATCAGGAGAAGTTTCCCTTGCTAAGGGCTGTATGTCTGTATTGTAGCCATGCAGGCTCATTAGTTCTCTGGAGATAAAGTGACTTTTTTGGCAATTTCTATGTCATGTCATTTGGGTAGAAATAGTGTTTTCCCAAAATTTCATCACAAGACTAGCTGATTTAGCTGTCTTGAAATTATGTCCTGGAATATTGGCCAGTCACATGCATTCAATAGGTATCAAGTTGCATGCACTGGTTGCATCTATCTGTTCTTGAACATGGATCTGCTCCTGGACAACCAAAGATTTTAGCTGCATTAGAACTAGTTTCTAGAAGTACCTTACATGTGCAGATGTACACACAGTCGTGTAGATATACTCATTTAGTCTGCTTTTAGACTCATAAGAACTTCACAGTTAATATATTTAATCTTTAAATAGTATGAATAATGAATGTAAATGTGCTGGGCAATAATAGCTTGCCAGTGATTGTCAGCTATTAGATTTGTAACACAATGCACAAATGTTTACTAAATAGGGGTGTGAATAATCAGGTAGCATTTAATGAAGGAATTAGATAAATGATTTATCATTTTAACAACACAGAAATAACCTGGCTATTTTTATGTTTTAGTAACTTGTGGGTATTTTGAGTAGCAGCTCATATATTGGATAAAGAAATCAAATCCAGTATCAAAATCTGTCTTCAAACTTTGACAGTAAAGGTGTAGGCTTTGAAAGATGATTTAGATTAATCAGATTTGTGCTTAAACTGTCCTTAGTTTAGTACTAAAAACCCTCATAGTTTTATTAATTTGCACATTTATACTATTATTTTGACTATGCTTAGATATACTGTTTGGAGGAAGGAATGTACTGTATAGAATAAATAATTTTATCTGTAGGTTCCCATCTTTGTTGTTTAACCTGTTTCTGTGCTTTGTATGGGAGAGCTGTCAAATAGTTTTGTTTTGTACAGATGCTTCACAAAACCAAGGTATATGCAGCTACTTCTCCTGTAGTGCAAGTGGAATGCTCTGGGATGGGTAACACACTGAAGGAAGCTTAACTTGCTAGAGTTACCAGTTGCCTTTGCCTAGATGACACTTCAGTCAGTTGCATATAATATGTAAATGTAGGTGTATATTCTTCCAGAAGATATGTATTTACTGAACATATTGTATCTGCTGAGCATGTAATTTTGGGTAAATCAAGTTTGTCTCTTCAGAGGAAAATTTTGGCTGGCAGCAAAGCTGTACATTAATCTTTATGTTGCCAGTTTAACCTCATTAAGAGGAAAGGGAAAGCTGCCTGCTGTACATGCTGTCAGTTTTCCTCTACTACCATGTATTCATACCAGGGTTTCCCAGGTCCAGCTTCCTGTCTTGTCAATCCAACTTAGAATTTTGACAATATAAGTACCACGTGTACTGTTTACAGTACATACAAATTTATCTCCCCATGTGTACTTCACTGCCAGAGTAGTACCCTCATCTAGCTTTGGAGAGGTGACTCTTCTGTGCCATCTGCTTTGTGCTGGAGTGAGTATACACCAAGAAGAAAGAGGAATTGGCTGCAAAGATGTGCACTAGTTCGCCTGTCCCCCAAGCTTAATCATAAAAAGAATATGGACAGAAGCCAAGTATATTATGTACCAAATTCACTTCCTCTGCAGAATACACTTAAATGAAAAACATCTGGTGTAGCTCGTTGAGTTGATTTTGTTCTGTGCTCTGTCCTGGTAATGGGTTTGTTTTCAGAACTGAGTATTCTGCATGCTTCTTAGTGGATGCAAGTTGACATAGAAATACTGCAGCATGTGGGACCCAGTAAAACATGAATTTCATTTGTTTTCCTTGGCTTCTGTGTGTCATGATGTGTTCAAGATGATAGGCCCTGGAAAACTGTAAATTTTAGTTAGGTCCCAAGTATGAATCCTGAGCCTTGTCTTCATGTTGCAGAGGAAGTCTGGTAGTAGTAGGCAGGCTGTTGTTCAGCTGTGTTCCTGAGGGTGTACTGTGCAGCCTATGTTTTGTTTACATGAAAGGTATGCTGACAAAGCTGCTGGCTCTAATATTGGACTTAATAGTTTTGTTTGGGTTTGCAGCTGTGTCTCGCTGCCTGCAACTCTTCACAGAATTATATACTGCAGCAGCAAATCTCACTCCAGTAATGCTACTGAGGCCAGGATTCTGGTGTATTTCTGTGTTGTCCACAGAGTTTGCCAGGCAGGTTGAAAAGTTGGAGATAAGTGCATGGGCATCTGTGTGCTCTCATTATTTTGTGACCATTTAAGGAGCTGTGAGCTGAAACGAGCCATATGACTTTTTCCTTCAGTCTCCTTGAGAAAGTAGGGTTGGGGAGGGTGAAGATAGGGTTCCTCTGCCTTATTCAGCTAAGGTACATGGTTCAGAAAAAAAAAAAAAGGAAGAAAAAAGTAAAATTTAAGAGCTTCGAAGACGAACTTTTCATAAGAAATGTGCAAAACACCCCACTGAAATACTGTGACTTTATTTCTTAAAGGACACATTAAAAATTCAAGCACTGGTTTCTTAATACTCATATTTTAACAAACACTGTGATGGTAAGGGACTGTGTTCCTGTTGTATTAGTTACTGTGGAACCAAATCTATACCCTATGCAATGCAGAGTGCTGCTCTTCAGGACCTTGCTTGGGCAAAGCATGGCATCTGTGGGGAGTTCTTTGAACAACAAGGTCTTAAAAGATAGACTAAGGTCAGAGAGAGAATGAAAATTGCTAAAGGGATGGGAGTTCTGGCTTTCTAGGTACTGAAATATATATTGACTTCCTCCAAATTTTATATGGACAAAGGACAGTTCATGGAAGAATTTTATGTCGCTTTTCTCTTTAGTGGTATTTTATTTAGCAAAAGAAGTACTTTTAGGTGGGGTAAAAATGTTGGTCCATCAGCCTCTCATGTGAGTTTTTTGATACCACTCAAATATGAACACTTTGCAGTCTAGTCAGCAGGTCAGACTAAAGCACAGGTTTTCCCATCTATCTGTGTGGATGTCAGTGCAAACCTGATTGAGGTCACAAGTGAAAGCCAGTTTGCAAGTCTGTATCCTTAGATGCTAGTTGGAAGCCACTACTTCTGTTGAAATACAGTTCCTTATTTTGGAATGTGTAGCATTTCCCAGCATCTCAAATACACAGGAATTTGATATTACAGGGAAAGGCAGTAGTGTTGCCAAAGAAACTACACTGTGGGTAGCTTTCAATTGATCAGCTCTTAGTTTCTATCTATTGCTTTAACTCCTGGATCTTTGAGTAAGGTGTTTTGTCCAGCTTATACTGATAACTGGCTGTTTGGCCACTGGAAGAACTTTGAAGTCTGATTGTTAGTTTGTGAGTACTTGGTCTCTTCAGAATAGCAGCTAAAGTTCATTTCACTTCTCTGTTTCTTCTGGGTGATAAGTAAAATCTCTCTGGGGGAGGGGCAGAATGAAGAGACATTGGGGTTCACAACCTCAGCTGTTGAAGTTCAGCACAAATCAAATAACTAGGGATCTCTTCTGAGTTTCACAAAGGGTGTTCTTCCAGCCAGCCTACAAGGTCACGTGTATAAATGGGTATTGCTGTGAAATACAGTCTAAATCTGCTCTGGGCATGTGAAGAGTAATCTGAAAAGTGACTACTATTCAGCCTGGTAAGTCTGTTGACCCACAGTGGGACTGAGCTCTTCAATGCTTCTCCAGTTTTCATTACCAGAAGTTGTTACACCACTACAAAACACATGCAGGGTAGTCAACAGCTGGGTGTCCTATGTGATAGTTATTGTCTCTTCAGACAGTTTAAATAAGCCAAATACCACAGTTTTGCAGCTGTATGTTGCAAACAGAATGGTTTGAGTGGCTGATTGTAATGACAGATGGCAGGGCAATCACACAGGTCCTTCTGGCTCCGTGGTATAAATGACATTTGTTCTGACCCTCTGTAGCACAGGAAGTCTGCCTGCCCTCAGCATTGTCACCTTCTCCACACCTGCATGGGCACAACTATCATTCTTCATTGCCTAGCTTTGCAGGTTCTACTAAAGCATACTGAATATGGATTATAAAAAAGCCTTGTAAGGCACAAGGTCTGCAGTTCCATGATGCCTTCTAGATTTAATTTTATATCCTGCTATAGTGGCATTATCTGCAGTTACCACTTACAGATTATTGTGATGCAAAGATGTCACTACATTCTGATGGCTGCTCAGCTGACATTACTTGGAAAAACCCCAGCATTGAAGTGAGATGGCACCAGTTTGTACCAAGTGTGGATTTGGCCACTATGGTCACTCTGGCTCTGAGCTGGAAGCTGTATGAAGTGCATTCTGTCCAGGCTGCAAAGTATGGCATTTCCCCATATCATTAAGCTTAGTAGGTCTAGTGGGTAGAGCTGTGTTTACAATAGCTGAAAATCTATATGGAAAGGATATTTTCTAAAGGCCCACAAATACCAAAGTAGACCTTGAGTAATAGCCCTATGTGGTTTTCCTGTGTAATGGCACTATGTTTTTCCAGGACTTTAAACTATGGGGAAGAAGAGAAGTCAGGCTTCTATTCAGATAACTTGTAAAAATTTCTTTCAAGCACTAATTTAGAGTTTCTTCAGCAGAAATCAGTTACTCTTCAGAAGCTTATGTTTTGGAGAAGACATGAATAATATATGCTGCAGAAATCTAGAGAAAGATAATTTCAAAATTTAATAGCAATAAAGTATTCTCTACTTCTTAAGCCTGCATAAACATTAATTTCTTGAATTTGGTATTCCAGCCTTTTATTCCACAAGAAGCCTCTCTCATTGTGATTGGAGGTTAATATAACTTTGTCATATCAAACTTCAGGAGTTACCTGCTTTGACGATTAATTCAGCAGCTTGGCCCAGTTTGGATGGGTGCTTAAAAGCACTCCTAACCATAGTTCTGTAGTAAATCCCACTGCTATTACTGGGGCTTTTACCTCTTGTGAACATTACCTTGTTTGATTTTGAGTTATGAAGTTCTTGTACTTCTAGCTATGTTTTTTGAAGATCAGGTGTTGCCTCTAGATGTGCTATCTAGATAAGACAGTGAACGTTAAACTCTCAAAGGACTTGGTCCAAAGAGTATAGAGATCTCAGTATTATAGGATGGTAGAGATTTGCTTTTAGCTTGTGGGTTAGGGGTGACTAACATCACAGTCTGGTAAACAAACCAGTACAAAAGTCCATATCCAGCACAGACTTTGCACAGTTCAGCTGCTCTTCATAATGCTCAATGTCTTTAACAGATGCTTGCTTGCAGAAGGACTAGACAGTGTAGAAATCCATCTCTCATGCTTGCACATAATACTGTATGTGCCTAATTGGAGCCTGTGGTGAAAGGGGTCTCTTTATCCAGAAATCATACCCAGAAGTATCCCTGCTCTGGGAAGTCCTCTGTTACTGGATGTGGAATCTGCATTTGACATGGTGAAGTATGGCCCTGAAGTTTCTATATCCTTATACTGTTGAGCTTTCCAAGTAACTCTAGCTTTTCCCCAAAGCTTTGACATTAAAGCCTGTTCAGTCTATACTTTAAGTAGTCATGACTGCTTCTAGTTATAAAACTACCAGTACTACACTTGTATACTAGACACTCAGGACCTGTGCAGGAGAATTATTTTCTGCTCAGCCTTCTAACACCTCATTAGAATGGGGATGTGGTCCTTGGACTACATGCCAGTACACCTATTTTATTCCAGTGCCTAAAAAGAAGAGAAAAAACTCCTGCAGTATCTCGTTGATAAGCTTCTGAAAGCACCACCTGACTTGCACAAAAGTATTTCGACAAACATTCTGGACCTGTTAGTACAATTTCCAAATAAAACCAGACATTTTTAAACTAAAAAAAAAATGCATTAACCACATAATATTTAGTTCACTATCATCCTACAAACAATATTCCTTAAAGTCTTACTACTGGAACTGTGATTTGTTTGGTCACAGAACCCCAAAAGCCAAGAAAACCACAGCCTGCCCTTTCTGGGCCGTGGTTGAAAAGGGTGGGACAGGGAAACCTTGTAACCTTGGAGCTGCTTAATCCTTTCAGATTTGCCATGGTTTGGTTAGGGTCTGTCTGAAGAGATGGTTGCAGGTCACCTTTAGAAGGCTTTGATTATTTTGTCACCTTTAGTCTTAAGAAGGTAATTTTCTATATCCATAAAGACCTGAAAAAACAGTTTGAGCAGTGTCTTCTCTTTGTAAAAAGGCATGTGAAACAACTGTCTCGTATGGAGTCTGTACCCTGCAGCGTTTTAAAGGAACGTACCACAACTGGAGCAAAATCCAGAGAGCAAACTCGGCATGGTGTTAATGCAGTTTTTGTTGGGGTTAAACCCTTCATTGCTCTCTCATTCCCTTGATGACATAATGGTAAAGGCACAGCAAGGTTGGCAGCTGAGAAAATAGAGATCTTGTACAAGGTCTCCTATATCTGTTAGAGATGAGGTCACTAGGCAGGTGAACTCCGAAGTGGGAATGGGATGCAAGGAAGCAAATGGAGAGATAGGAAAACCTGATTAAATGGGAAAAGAGAACTCAAACCTCAGGGGAAGAGCCCACACATTTCTTGCCCAGTGTTTTACAGGAATGTGAGAATGCTGGGTTTTTTGCTCTTCCTAGGCATCTTGCAATTGGGAGTCTTCTCTTCACCTCTTTCCCCGGGCTTGGTATTTAGCCTAAAATGCTTAATTTATGAGCACTCACTGATTAGTCAGAACATCTGACAGCTTTTTTTGTTTGCTTTCAAATAGCTCATGCATTTCCTTATCTCTGCAGTACAACTGTCATACTGAAATAACCAGATACACAAATTGTCAGGAAATGAAGTAGAGCCTACTTTTGCTTTTTTTTTGTTTTGTAGAAAGGACGTGATTTTAGTATACAACATGACCAACTCCATGTAAATATAGAATGACAAAATCATGTAATCACAGAATATTTGGAGTTGAAAGGGACCCATGAGGATCATAGAGTCGGACTCTTGACTTTGCACAGGACACCACCAAGAATCACACCATGTGCCTGAGAGCATTGTCCAAACTCTTCTTGTACTCTGTCAGGCCTGGTGCTGTGACCACTTCCCTAGGCAGCATGTTCCGGTGCCCAGCCACCCTCTGGGTGAAGCATGTTTTTTGTAATATCTAACCTAAACCTATCCTGACACAACTTTAGGCCATTCCCTTGTGTCTTGCCACAGGTTGCTGAAGAGAAGAGATCAGTGTCTGAGGAAAGGGCAAGGAAAGCTGTTGCCTTTGTAGTTAGCTCAGAACTGCTGGTAGGCACCCCAAAGGTCACGGATGGAGCAGAGGTTGTCACCTAACATGCAAGATAAGATTCTGAAATCTTGAAGTACAAGCAAAAGCAACAATCCAACATTTGTCTAAACTGCACCCCTCACCCTGCTGTACTTGCACCTTTGCTAAAGAGATGGAAGAAGAGAAGGAGTATGCAATGTAATGGAGAATATGTAATTATGAGGACTTTTTAAAAGTTGTTTTCAGGTTTTTGTCAGATATGATACCTAAATAGCAAGTCAAGTCTTGTATAATAGAACATCAGAGAGTGATACTAAGAGGGGAAAAGAGTTCTAGTATGAAGGTGGTACATGAAAGTTTGAAATAGGATTTAGTTTCTGAAGTCCCAAGGAGATGTAGCAAATGTTTGGAATTGTGACAATATATCAGTGGTCTTGGATGACCATGGTATAACCAGGATGAGACCAGCATGCATAGTTTAACCGTACAGGGCTTTGAAATCAGTAGTGCTGGCTGGAGCTGTCCAAACAGTTGTTGTGTCAGGTGCAGCTGGGGCCAGTCAGAGCAGGTTGCATGGAAAGCAGTCTCTGACATGGTGGAGGATGTGTTTTTGCCAGTTTGGAGGAATTCCAAAATAGCTGCCTAGCCCATGAAGCTGCTAGGGTACAGATGGTGACTGTCGCCTTTGGTGGTCATAGCATAGCAAACGCTAACATGCAGTGAATGGAAAGTGCAAACAAGGTATGAGGAAATGACAAGAACATGTTTGTAGGAGGGTGGCAGAACATGTTCCTAGTTTGTCAAAGAAAAAATTTTCTCTTTTCAATGAAATAGAGCTCTAAAGGAAGCAGCAACTTACTCAGGCTGCAACATATTAAAAAAAAGTAAGGTCCAAAGAGTTTCCAAAATTAACATGAAGATTCCTGGAACAAAGGCCAGTTCATAATTTGTGGAACTCTGAATACACAGACAGTTGTCAAAGCACAGAATGTAGTGGAAGAAACAAAACAAACCCCAAATACTTCTGTGTATGCATGGCTTTTTTTCTGCTTTTAATAGAATGTTAACTCAATGACCATTCTTGCTGCTCCAACTGGACTTTTATTGCACTACCTATTCTATACACTCTGCATTATGCAAGTCTTCTGTGGCATTTGGAAAGACTGGAGTAGTTGCAAAACCCTTAATAGTTATCTGTCCATGTCTATTAAAGTGTCTAATAAAATTGCAAAGCTTGCTCTAGCTGAGTTAGAATAATTAATGGAAGTATGTCAGACTGTTGATACTCCAAAAAGTAGTATTGAGACCTACAATACTGAGAGTGCACCTACATTCCCAACTTAATGTTGAACCAAGGGTTTGCATCAACTCCAAAGCATCTAAATACAGTTTCCTCCTCTTCAGAACTGTTGTTTACACTGGTTTTGAACTTAGCCATTCTTCTGCGGGTGCCAACGTTTCTGAAGAATAAATCTGTTTTTATCAAGTCTGGCAAAGTTCCTTTAATTAAAAATTGCACAATTTCAGTGTATTAAACATTAAGAAAACCAAATCCAATACAAATACTCTCGAAACTCACCCTTACATTAAAAACTGATTTTAAACTGAAACAGATATGGTGTCATGACTAGATTTTCAACAGTATTTGGAATCAACAGACTTCAACTCATGCAGTTGAGGATGGATTTGTCAAATATACTTGTGTGTAGGAAGGCAGGTAATGGCAGTATTTTCCGAGTTAGACAAGTCTAACAACTTTTAAGAACTTGCAGCAATAGCACAGTGTGGCATGATGGGACAAAAGCCAGTGTCCTAAATTTTATTTTTGTTTTGCTTGTTTTGAAACACCTCTTTGATTCGCTTCTGCCTTCCTTGGTGGATGGTGTTGGTGTCGTATTTCAACAGGCAGGCTGAAAGGAAAATAAGGATAAGTATTGTCTGAAAAATTTCAGGGCATTAACTCAGTCAGCAATACCCTTTATCTCTGAAAGAAAGCTAAGCATTCAGACAAATATACACAGCCTCAAAATCAAGAATATATGAAATGTACTTAAAACATTATAGTTGGTGCCATCAGTCTTGCTGATGTAGATGAAAACAAAGTTCTAAGTTGGCTTTGTGGACTCTTGCTTCTTTCTCCTTTTGCATTATTTATAAAGTTAGGTCTGCTGATGATTTTGCAGTCTGTGTTTGTAGTAGATGCATGTACATTCTGCTGGCACCATCATTAAACAATGAATTGTATTATCTGGCACAACAAGCTCTGAAGTTTTAAATTATTCAAAAATGTTTTTGTTGTGAGCTGGCACATTCTCATTAGCATGTATCTGGTCAGCCAGCCTGAATCAGTCATGCAGGGAAAATTTGTGAACTGCCAGGCTTGTCACCTTCTGTTAACTCAGAAAAGAAACTTGGCCTGAAATAAGTCTCGACTGGGAAGTGTGTGGACAGTATTGATAGCAGATGGTACCCACTCCATTAGCTATGAAGGAACTTGGCTACACATTGATGGGCTAGGCTGAAGAGCAAGGATGTGGTTAGAAGATGATTTTGTTACTTGTCTGAATGTGTGGAGATAAAAAAAGGGAGAACATACTGCTTTGTATTGCTGAAGAATAACTGTCCAGACTTTAAGGATGTAAACACCTGATTGACTGCATACAGTGTTAATGTGGAGAAGTCATGAGCACAGCTGTGCTCCATGTGCCTAAGTCCTCCTTCAAGTCTTATTTTGTGGAATTGAAGAGAATATTCAACCTTTTTTAGGAGGAGGTTGCTTAGTGGTTTAATTGCTTTGAATTTGAAAGAAATTCCTTTTAGTCTCATAATTTCTATCTAAAGCAAACATTTGCATATTTGTTTTTGGCAAGAAAACAAGAGCTCAGTAGCCAAGTCTAACTTTCATTTACTTGAATATTGGAGGCATCACAACTGTGAAACAAACAGCAAGGCTCTTTTGCTTTGGTGCTGGCTTTCATGATGTATAGGGATATTGGCACATTTGGTATATTAGGATGAAATTTTGGTCATCTTGAAATCAAGAGGGTGTTGACAATTATTTAAAGGTGTGGGAGGAAATCAGAATTTCACCCCAGAGATTACTGTTGCCACTATCTCCAGGTTTTTCAAATAAAATGTGTTGTAAGGATGATGAGAGAGTGGTGTATGTGTAAGACATGTAATACTATAGGATAGAATTAGACTTTTTGCATGGTGTTTTGGTCTGCTTTGAAGGAAATGATGGAGAATACCAGAATTTTTGTATACCACATCCTTTTTCTTTTCTGCTTCAGATTTCACTTGGTAAAGCTACACCTGCAAATAACTGAGACTTAATGCAAGTTTGATGGCTGACTCTGACAGAGGTTGAAGTTTTATCAGCAAATTAAAGCATGAAATTTAAGCTTTGCTTTCCTTCAGCAAATAATATTTCTGTGTTTCAGAGTTGTGGCAGCTGCCCGCAAATGAATCTTTGGTCTGTTGTCTAGACTTTGCTTAAGCTTTCTTTTAGTTTACATAGGGAACAATTAAATGTTTTTTTTCCATAGCAGTATCAGGACTATAGTAATATATTTCAGGACCTTGATTAGGATCAGGAGACTAAAAGCTGTGTCAAATAAGCCAAGAAGGTTTTTAGGGGTGGTCTATATAGGTAGGAGCCAGGTCACTGTTTCAAAGTTGATAGAAAACCCATGGAAGGCAAAATGTAGGGACTGAAGTAAGGCAGTGGCTTGGCTTGTGGATCCATAAGAGGTAATGGCTTCACAATTGGCAAAGGTTGGAAACCAGGCTTGAATTTCTCACCCATGATACTTGCCTCTGTTGCTTATTCATTGGTTACATAATACTGTAAATAAACCGAACAGTACCAAAGATTCAACCAAGTTTGTAATTACACACTTCCCTTTACATTTGGCATAGACCAAGAATATCGTAAGTTATAGAATTTTATGGGTTGGAATGGACC